>NC_047155.1:3850931-4150931 GCF_009819705.1 Hippoglossus hippoglossus
CCGCAGGTCTGGAGGTTATCCAGACGAGAGCCGAGGGAAGCAGATTCCCCTGGATGAGGTTTGTCAGCAGCACGTTGACTGATGACCTCTGTGTGGACATCAGACACAAGCTTCTTGTCGTTGAAGTCCAGAGAAAGTCTGCCTTTCATCCAGGCCGTCAAAGATGAACAAAGGTTTACAGACAGCGAGCGTCTCTGCCGTGAGCTTCTGTAACGTTGGATGGAAAACACGGAGCAGCGTGAGAAGACTGTGCTGCTGGTCTTTCACCAGGTTCAGCTCCCTGAACGAAAGCACAGTCAGCAGATGCACATCTTGGTTTTCTAAACCCTCTGCCCAGTCCAGAGTGAACTTCTGCACCGAGAAGGTTTTTCCAACGCCAGCGACGTCCGTTGGTCAGGACGACTCTGATGCTGCTCTGCTGGTCAGTTGAGACTTTAAAGATGTCGTGGCACTTGATGGGAGTGTCGTGGAGGCTCTTCCTCTTGGAAGCCGTCTCAAGCTGCCTCACCTCATGTTGAGTATTAACCTCTTCACTCTGTCCCTCTGTGATGTAGAGCTCATTGTAGATCCTGTTGAGGAGGGTTCTACTTCCTGTTTCATCAGTTTCTTCAGTCACATGTTCACATCTCCTCCTCAGACTGAGCTTATGTTCATCTAAAACCTCCTGCAGACCACGATCTGCTGAAAGACAAGAAACAATGTCAGAGACAGAGAATCTGAGAATCTGCTGATTGTTTTCATCAGATACAGAAAAACTACAGAAAATAAAAGCTTTTTAACTCTGTGGTTTTATAACGATGTTAAATGTTGATGCTGTATGAAGGAACAAAATAAAACAACATGTGCTGATGTCAGAAGTGAAGACATCAGCAGACACATGTACAGTGCTGCTCTGACCGGCTGTCTGAGCTCCAGCTCCTGTTCGGGATCTTTGTCCACACTGGGGACAGGAGGAGTCTCCTGAAGAACCAGACTGGTCCCAGTATGAGGTGATGCACTGTCTGCAGAACCAGTGTCCACAGCTGGTGGAGACTGGATCCTTCAGGACGTCCTGACACGAAGCACAGCAGGACGACTGCTCCTCCTCAGAAACATGACTCCTCTTCCTCTCTCTGTGAAGACATTTCCTGGTAACTCACATGTCACAGCCACAGGTTGTCATTACTTCTGTCAAGGAGGTTTTGTTTTCACCCAGTATGTTTGTGTGTTGGTTGGTTGGTTAGTGGGATTATAAAAAAACGACATATTACCAGTAAACTTGGTGGAAGGTTGTGGTCTGTGAACCAGATCGGGAGGGGGGGGGGGGGTCCTCTTTCACAGACATGTTCAGAGGACTGATGTTTACCAGTGTGTGGAATTTGGTGCAGATCCAAATAAAAATGAGTCTCTAGTGAATTCCAAAGTGGTTTCATAAGGAGCGTGTTGGTTCTTGGTGGAGGTCTGAGCTCTTTGAGTGATTCTGAGAGATCAGTCACCAACTTCAATGAGGCTGTGTCCTAATGCAGGGGCCACACTAGAGGAAACTAAATCCTCTTCAGAGCAGTTCACAGTAGAAATAGTCTCTTACTCTGTTTGTGAGGGTCCAGGTTCAGTACTGAAGTTTGGAGGCTCTCCTTTGGACTGGTCACTCTTCAGAGACACACAGCTGGACCCTGGAGACTCTGCTCTCAGTCTGTGGTCCTGACCTCTGGCAAACACAAACATGTTGTTATTCAGAACACATCATTCACTGTTTCATTCCTCTGAGGATTCAGTTTGGAGGTTCACATGTTTGTAGGCAGGTCTCTTACTCTGTGTGTGAGGGTCCAGGTTCAGTACTGAAGTTTGGAGGCTCTCCTTTGGACTGGTCACTCTTCAGAGACACACAGCTGAACACTGGAGACTCTGCTCTGTCCTCCTCTTCCTCCTCATAACCACTCATCTTCAGTCTGAGAGGAAAAACACTGACACTGACTGTGAGCTGAAACACACACAATGAAGCCAGGTAACGTAAATTCAGTGTTTCTTCAAATATAACAGAGTCAACGCTCCTACACTGTTCCCTGTTGTCACGGTAACCTGAGACAGTTGTAGGTTTAATGTGTTGGGACTCTGCCAATCACAGCGTTGAGTCAAACTGTTGATTGATTGACAGAAGTTCATCCTGACTCGTCTTCTCTCTAAGTCCACGAGTAGAAAACTGACTCAGAGTCTGTGACAGTAAAATAATATGAATAAATAATATAAATGTTGCTGAACACTCACCAGCCTCAGACTTCACGTCTCCTCCGTCTGCTCCTTGTAGTTCGAACACTTTCACTTTCACTGGCTGCTCCTCCCCTATGCAGTTACTGGAAATAACATCTGTGTGTGTGTGTGTGTGTGTGTGTGTGTGTGTGTGCGTGCGTGCGTGTGTGTGTTTTAACATTAAAGTCATATATTTACATCCAATATGAAGATAAACACATCACCATGTTGATGTGTTCAGGTATGGTTGCCGTAGCAGTGTCGTGTAGGAGGGAACGTGGACAATCTGTCTTTGACAAACAGGACAAGTAGCTGAGCCTCCGCTCGCAGTCCCTCGACTTGTCCCTCGACTTGTCCTCGGGAGCCCGGGGCGGCTGGGTGACTGCCCGGAGGGGGCATCGTGCTATCTTTAAAAAGCCCACGATTAAAGAGCCACCAGCTCACGGTTCAAACAGATTATCTCTGCTCAACGGCTGCGTCATTGAGAAGCAAACTCTGGTTATTCCGCTGGTTAAATACAGTCAGGTCGTAATTCACGTCGGCAGCAACGACTTCCGGCTTCGTATGTCGGAGCTCACTGAAGTTAATGTGGAGTCCGTGTGTGCTTTTGCAAAAACGATGTCGGACTCTGTAGTTTCCTCTGGACCTCTTCCGAACACGACCGGTGATGTTTAGCCGCATGTTGTCTTTTACCCGCTGTCTGTCCAGGTGCTGTCCTGTGAACGGTTCCGGGCTTTGTAGACAACTGGCAAACTCTTTGGAGGAAACCTGGTCTTGTTGGGAGAGACGCGTTCCTCCCACTTGGGATGGAGCAGCTCTCTTATCTAGGAATATTACTCCGTGTATAAAATGACGACCCAGAGGTGGGACCAGGACGCAGAGCTGCAGTGCTACACACTTCTCTGCGCTCCCTCTGGACCAGTCACACAACCACAACCCATAGAGACTGTGTCTGTCCCCCGTCCCATTACATTATTTAAATCAACAATAACAGAGGGAGAATTCCACACAAAAAAAACTAATACAAATTAACACAACCTCTGCAACAACACAAACAAACTTAAATGTGGACTTTTAAACATAAGATCACTGTCATCGAAGGCTATTTTAGTAAAAAAGATCACAACATTGATTTATTGTCCCTCACTGAGACCTGGCTCCATCCTGATGAATATGTCAGCCTAAATTAATCTACTCCCCCCCCCCAAGTCATGTAAATACACCACGTTCCCTGACACTTTGGCCGAGGAGGTGGAGTTGCTGCTGTTTTTAACTCCAGTCTATCAATTAATCCTAAACCTGAACTAAGCTACAACTCATTTGAAAGTCTTGTTCTTAGTCTTCCACACCAATCCAAGAAATACCAACAGCCAATCATATTTGCTGTAGTTTAACGAGCTCCGGGGGCTTATTCTGAATTTTTAACGGAATTCCAGTTTTTATCAAACTTTAAAACAAATAAAATTATTATTATCGGTGACTTTAATATTCATGTTGACATAATAATGATGCCTTAGCGTAGCATTTATTTCAGTACTAGACTCAATTGGTTTCAGTCAGTGTGTACACCTACCTACTCATTGCTGTAACCACACACTTGACCTATAGTACTTCCACATAATCCTATCAGACCATAATTTAATAACCTTCAATTTCTCATTATCCCGTATTATCCTTCGATTTAACCAACGAATTCTTTAAAAAACCCAAATTCCACTGAGATTGACCATCTTGTTGATAGCTCAGTAAAGTCATTACGATTTACATTAGACTCCACAGCGCCTCTAAAGAAGAAGCGTGTAGAACATAGTAAATTAGCTCCCTGGTATAATTCCAACACACATGAATTAAAACAAGCGTCAAGAAAACTAGAAAGGAAGTGGCGCTCCATCAACTGTGCTGAAAATCACCTAGCCTGGAAAAATAGTGTTAAAGTTAATAAGATGGCTCCACAAAGCAAGAGCTGCCTACTAATCCACATTAATAGAAGAAAATAAAAACAACCCCAGGTTTGTCTTCAGCTCTGTAGCTGACAGAGTCACACCTCCACCCAACCCAGTATCCCTCCATCCCTGAATAACAATATCTTTATGACCTTTAATGATAAAATTCTAAGAAATAATATCAACCACCATCTGCCCCCAGTCGGCACTAATACACCATCAAGAATAGAAATCTCAGAAACAGCTGAGAATCTTACCAATTATTTAGACAGCTTCTCTCTGATCAGCCTTGATCAGCTGATCAAAATAATCTCATCTTCGAAACCAACAACTTGTATCTTAGATCCCAGTCCTACAAAAGTACTTAAATTAATTCTGCCTCTAATTGATAGTACGTTACTGAACACAATCAATCTGTCATTATCATCAGGATCTGTACCACAGTCCTTTAAACTAGCTGTAATCAAACCGCTTCTCAAAAAATCTACCCTGGACACGGAGGTTTTAGTAAACTGTGAGAGTCGGTCCAGGCTCGTCTTGGACCTGCTCTTAGTTCTGCTGCTATAGGTTTAGAATGTCGGGGGACACATGACACACGGAGCTTCTCTTCCTCTTCTCCCTCCTCATCACATCAAAGAAATGAATATCTCATCAATACATGTTACTGACTTGACTTCTTCCCCGGAGTCCCTTTGCCTTATCGTCCACAGATCCAGAGCCGAGGCTGCGGCCACATCGTGGATTGTGATGGTCGACCATGAATCAGACATCGTGTGAGAGGGATCAATCAATCAAACTTTATTTGTATAGCCCATATTCACAATCACAATTTGTCTCATAGAGTTTAACAAGGTGTGACATCCTCTGTTCTTAACCCTCAACAAGAGTCAGGAAAAACTACTAAAAAAACCTTTTAACAGGGTAAAAAGAAGGTAGAAACCTCAGAGACACGTGAGGATCCCTCTCCCAGGACGGACAGACGTGCAATAGATGTCACGTGTAACAGAGAACATCAGAAAGATACAAGTATTTACAGCATTGATTAGAATAAACAGTTTGTAGCATAATGGAAGGTCAATGAATTGATGGATTATTGTCAGTAATGGTCGAGTATCTGAGGAGACATATTGTACATCAAGCAGTCTTGTTGTAATCATAGTCCACGGTCAGCAGCCACCACGATGACATGCCACCATATTCCACAATCCATCGTCATGATCCTCTGCCGCCATCAGGATCCACTTCAGCTGCCAACAGGACCATGGTCCACTACCTCTGTCCACGATCACATGCCAACACGATTAATTAGCTCTCAGCAGCCTTTGGGAAAAGGAGCTAACTTTGACTCTTTCGACTGAGGAAGCACAAACTGGCAGATCAGAATTTCCAACTTCTTTCACTGACTTCACTCCGATGTTCAACTTTAAGGTGAGTTTGAAATCCTTTTTTCAAATGTAATCTTGGAATGGGATTCATTTCAGTTGTTTTGTTTACAAACACATAAAATGAAGTTCAGTACAACCACTTTAATTGTATTATATGCAGGACAGATGCTAATTAAAGGTGAATCAAATTTCAATGAAATCATGAGTAATTATTGTTCCACAAACAAAGTGTTGTTGAGATTTTACTGAACTCACTGTTTGATTTGCAATATTTCATCTGTTCATATATTTAATTTTCTACGGCACATTTAATTATGTTGTGTGTTACTCTCGGTGGCAATGTTTTGGATTTCACAAACACTTTAAAAACAATGTCCATCTTGAGAATATGAAATGTGTAAAGACGTACATTTGAAGTTGTGGATTCTGGTCGATAATTATTTTAATGTTTTTAATGAATCAGTGTTGATTCAGGCTGATGAAATGTTTGATGTAATGGTTAAACTAACCTAAACTTAAACCTGGCCTGAACTAAACCTGATCTTTTGTGTCAAAGACAAAACTCTGATTTTAAATCAAAGTGATTTAAATGTGTTGAACTTTGTGTCGAACTAAATCAATTTGTGACGTGAATCCAGGAACTATAAGTTCATAAACAAACAAACATATACACAGAATGTGGTTCTACACACATGGAGACATACTGAGGGACAAAGGTGGAAAATAATAAAGGCAAACTAAAATACACTGTATGTGACTCTTTAGAGAGGGTTTATATATTCTGCTTGTGTTGTGTCATTTCAATAAACATATTCTTCATGTGAATAAACACAATCGGGGCAAGAAGGTTGCTGGTTTGAATCCGGTTCAGATGGGGTCTTCCTGTGTGGAGTCTGCACGTTCTCCCCGTGTTTTCTCCAGGTGCTCCGGCTTCATCTCACAAACACATGCAGATTAGGGGTTGTGTAGATTGGAGACTACACACAAGCTGCTGCTGCTTCAGCCTCTGGATCCTCAGGACACAGCTCAGCCTCCGTCCACACACACTGTCCTCTTCACACTCTCCTTCACAAAGATCACCAACTGTTGAGAGAAGAAGACATTAGTGTTTACAGAGACTCACTTCATCAGCTGAGAGTCAGTGATGCAGCACATCCAGTAGAAAGAGCAGCAGGGACTTCAGTCCTGTTCAGAGGTGGAGCAGCTTCCTCTCTGCTTCATGTTCACGTGTTGGAATGAACACGCTAAGAGCTAAGTGTGTTTCCTCTGCATGTCAAAGTGCAGAGTGGACACCTGAGAGGTGGATTTACTGCTGTTACAGGTGAAGCCATGTTTCACTGTGTGTTGATGAACATCTACTTCTGACAAACTGGGACCAGATGAGACAGATGGACTTCAGCAGAGGTTCTGGTCTGTATAAAGAGCTCATGGTTACCATGGTGATGATGAGAGGCTTCAGTCACACTGATCTCAGAGCTATGACAAAGATCCAACTGATCAGTGGGATGGAAGTTTTCTGGAAGCTGGTGAAAGGAGAACTCAGGCAGCAGCTGATGTCTCATGCAGGAGAATTTAATGTAGACTTGATGCATCAAGGAGACCAGAAGGTGAAACAATATACCAACGCTAACAGAGTATCATGATCAATTGTCACCCATAAGTCTGAAGATGTCTCCCACAGCATCCCAGTATATCTCCCTCACCTTGCGTCACCCATCCCAACAGCGAATCCACTAAAGCATGCATACCTAACCTTTACGGCTAGCCACTGATGTCATACGCAAAAGAATTGGAGTTGGTGCTCTGTCTGGGCGTCTGAATTAGATATGAAAGTCCATGAGCGTAGATCCTACAATGTACTGCGAGTTGGCCCTTTATCTCTAACCTGACCTTGGGTACTGCTTAGAGCAAGGGTCGCAACCCGCAGCTCTGGAGCCCGCATGCGGCTCTTCAGCCCCTCTGCAGTGGCTCCCAGTACAGTGTCGCACATATTTTTCACGAACGGTGAACTTAACAAATCAGTTTTCATATGATGAACGTGAACTTGAGTGAACGTCACGTTCACGTTAATTTTTTAAATCATCGTATCAGGCCATCATGAAATACCAGGAGCGGGCGAATGTGTGTGTGTGTGTGTGTGTGTGTGTGTGTGTGTGTGTGTGTGTGTGTGTGTGTGTGCGCTCTCAGATAGCAGACACACAGGCCCCCGGGGCCCCGCCCCCTCTCGCTCACTCAGAGACACACCCAGTGAGATTAGAGCTCGTTCACGTGAAGCTGCTTCTTAACAGTGGAAACAGTGAAAACACCCAGTTTCTCTGGTCACAGCTGCTCAGAGATCAGCGCTGCAGCTTCTTGATCAGAGCAGAAGCTGCAGTTGGTTTGTACTGAGCTTCAGTTTCTGTGTTTGCCTCCAGTCTGACCTGCTCTCACTTTTTGTTTTAATATTTCGTCAACTAAAATATGCGTCACATCCTTTCACCCGACGGTTGATCGCTGTACGTGGCTGAGGGAAAAAACAGAAGAGATGACAGCACTGAAATGGACTTTAGTCATTATTGAATACAAACTGGCCTTTTTTTTATGTTTACTCTTTTTAAGCTATTATACGGAAGCGTATTGCATTCACTTGAAAAAAAAAAAAGTTCTGTTTTTCTGAGATAACTATCTCGGAAATTCCGAGATAAGTTCTGTTTTTCTAATTATTATTTTTTTCTGTTTTTCCGAGATAATTATCTCGGAAAAACAGGAAAAAAAATTAATTAGAAAAACAGAGCTTTTTTTACATGCTTTTATTTTGAAAGTGAAGTTCCTCTATAGACGCCATACGTCATGGCGCTAATATACGGAAGTGTATACGCAATAGATAATTGTAATCTAGTATTTTGATGAAGTTACATTTTGCATGGACGTTTCGCACAGAGCCCTTGTTCAGCGGGCTGCATGTAGCTGCTGCTCTTAGACACTTAGTCTTTTGTTTGGCACGATTTCTTGTATTAGCGCCATGACGTATAGCGTCGCTTCAAACTGTCAGACTCTCCTTCTGTATAAATAACATGAACCACAAAAGACTAATGTAGCCGAGCGTGTTGTTCTCATACTGTCACAGGCCTCAGCCGAAGAAGGACACGAGAGATGGTTATTGAATCGGGACATCACACTCGGTTACTTTCCTTCACACTTCAAAACTTCTCTATCAACAGAACCCTCCTCCGTTAGAACCCCTTTCAAAACAAGAGTCCCAACCAACACCCTGCTTATAACAGGAACTACACATCAATCTTCCATAATAAAGCCACTAAATAAAATAGCTTACACTAACAAACGAAATATTTGAATTATGGACAAAAATGAAAACTATCCTTTATCTATCTGTAGCATATCCCTGAAAGATGGTCGAAACTTTCAACTGATGTTTTCAGGTTTATTTGAAACTTCCCTAAACAACACCGTAAGAGCGTGTGCCTCTTCGGAGGGTCGCTAAAAATATCAAACTTTTCCTTTGTGAAGTTACAGATTCATAACAGGAAGTCCGCGTCTATACAGGAACTTCACGTTCAAAATAAAAGCTTTTTTTAACCTGATAACCACAAATCCTGCTTGGTAGCACAGACCCTGGATCTGTACTGTGATACTGACTGTGTTTCGTAAAATACTGATGAAAGCAGCGTGGACTGACTCCAACCATCTACTGACCTCACAGTCTCCAGTCGACAGGTTGGACTCTGCTGTAGATCAAGCAGCTCCTTCACTCCTGAGTCCTGCAGGTCGTTGTTACTCAGATCCAGTTCTCTCAGATGAGAGGGGTTTGACCTCAGAGCTGAAGCCAGAGAAGAACAGCTGATCTCTGACAGTCTGCAGTCCCACAACCTGGATAAAGAATAAAACTGAACTGTAAATTAAACTGAGTTCATGTGTGAAAATAACAAACAAACATTCATGTCACACAGAATCATAACATGGAAGATAAATATGAAATCAGACATGTTGGACTAAAAACGAGTCCTGATTCAGTAGAAATAGATTATTTGGACCCGGTCTCTGTCCTGCAGATCAGTTTAGGAAATCCAGAACTAAACTCAGATGTGTTTTAACAGCTGAATATTTAAAATGTCCCAAATTAATTAATGAATGGATTCATGTTATGTATGAAGAGGAATTATGTTAAATTAGAATGAAAGGAGATAAATTGTGTTTAAATGCTGTTTTATAGATATGAGATCTACAAAAGTCAGTCAGTGAACTGACCTCAGAGTCTCCAGTCGACAGGTTGGACTCTGTAGAAAACCACACAGCTCCTTCACTCCTGAGTCCTGCAGGTCGTTGTTATTCAGATCCAGTTCTCTCAGATGAGAGGGGTTTGACCTCAGAGCTGAAGCCAGAGAAGAACAGCTGATCTCTGACAGACTGCAGCCCCACAACCTGGATAAAAAAATATGAATATTAGAATGTGTCCTCCTGTTGTTGTGGATCGTCATCATGTCAACACAGACTCTCAACATGCTGCTGACCTCAGTCCAGTCTGTGACCTGAAGATAAATATCAGATCAGACATGTTGGACCATTGTTTCATTCATCTCCTTCTTCTCTGTGTGTTTGGTCACTGAGCAGGTTTGTGTAATTAAACACTGTTTAAAGTAGGGATGGCTCCTGACAGTCACTTCCTGTTTGTTTCTATACTTCAATAAGAATGTGTCTTATTTTGAAAACCTGAGGAGGACGAGTGCTCGGCCTCAGTCCACATGTTATTTACTGACACTTTCTTAGTGATCAGGAGCAGGTGAGTGCAGGTGAATGGAGTTGATGAGGTGGACGTGACTGACAGGCTGGGTGAGTGACAGATGACTGAGGGACAGTGAGCAGAGCAGAACTGAGACAATTCAAATAAATAATGACCGAATAAGAAAGAAAGTTGGAAAAGTGAACAAAGATTTAAGGACCTCAGAGTCTCCAGTCGACAGTTTGGACTCTCCAGTCCAGAACACAGCAGCTTCACTGCTGAATCCTTCAGCTCGTTTACACTCAGATCCAGTTCTCTCAGATGTGAGGGGTCTGACTTCAGAGCTGAGGCCACGACTTCACAGAGAGTCTCTGAGAGTCGATAACCACCGAGTCTGTAATTAAAGAAAATATCTGTTAGAATTAGGGGGACTCACACTGAACTGGTTGGCGTTGAACAGTCAGTGATTCTCATCGAAAACACGTATTCAGTGATTGTCTCCTCACATTGTGCTAGCTGTTTGCTCAAATAAATATATACAGTATATACAATAATCACACTTGCACCCCACATGGTCGTATGTCTGAACCCTCAAACTCCAGCACAGTGATCACATTGGATTTCACTCTCCACATCTGATCTAGTTGTTCTGTATGTACATGAGAACAATGAGAATGTATATGTATACATATAATAATAACTTTATCACACACACACACACACACACACACACACTGTGTGTATTTGAAGAACGACTCATCTACACTGATTGAACATGTTATTGATCATGTCTGGACTCACAGAGCCTTCCTGCAGTTCCTCACAGCTGGGATCAGTCTCTGTCGACCCTGGTCTGATGTGTTGAACTTCTTCAGGTCCAACTCATCCAGAACCTCCTCTGACATCTGCAGCATGTAGGCCAGAGCTGAGCAGTGGATCTCAGAGAGTTTCTCCTTTGATTTGTTCTCTGACGTCAGGAACTGTTGCATCTGCTGATGAACTGAGTGGTCGTTCATCTCAGTCAGACAGTGGAAGATGTTGATGCTTCTGTCAGGAGAAATGTCATCACTCTTCATCTTCTTCAGGTTGTTGATGACTCTCTGGATGATCTTTGGATTGTTCCTTGTCCGACCCAGTAGGCCTCCTAAGACTCTCTGGTTGGACTCCAGACTGAGGCCGTGAAGGAAGCGAATAAAAAGGTCCAGATGACCATTTGTACTGGTGAGGGATTTCTCCATGGTTCTCTTCAGGAGGTCATCCAGGGGGAAGTTACTGTGTGTGTTCCTATATGTTCCCAAGAAGTTGTTGAGTTCTTTTGTGTTCCTCTTGGTGTAACAGTGGAACATGTAGACTGCAGCCAGAAACTCCTGAACACTCAGATGAACAAAGCAGTAGACTGATTTCTGGAAGATCACACACTCTCTTCTGAAGATCTCAGTACAAACTCCTGAGTACACCGAGGCCTCTGTGACATTAAGACCACACCGCTCCAGGTCTTCTTGGTAGAACATGATGTTTCTTTCCTCCAGATGTTCAAACGCCAGCCTCCCCAGCTTCAGGAGAACGTCCCTGTCAGCCTCCGTCAGCTGCTGTGGAGTCGTCTCATGTCCCTCACCGTACTTGTTGTTCTTCCTCTTTGTCTGAACCAGCAGGAAGTATGAGTACAGGTCAGTCAGGGTCTTGGGCAGCTCTCCTCTCTGGTCTGTGGTCAACATGTGCTCCAGAACTGTAGCACTGATCCAGCAGAAGACTGGGATTTGACACATGATGTGGAGGCTCCTGGACGTCTTGATGTGTGAGATGATTCTGCTGCACAGCTCTTCATCACTGAATCTCCTCCTGAAGTACTCCTCCTTCTGGGTGTCAGTGAAGCCTCGTACTTCTGTGACCCTGTCAACACATGTAGGAGGGATCTGATTGGCCGCCGCAGGTCTGGAGGTTATCCAGACGAGAGCCGAGGGAAGCAGATTCCCCTGGATGAGGTTTGTCAGCAGCACGTTGACTGATGACCTCTGTGTGACATCAGACACAACCTTCCTGTCGTTGAAGTCCAGAGAAAGTCTGCTTTCATCCAGGCCGTCCAAGATGAACAAAGGTTTACAGACAGCGAGCGTCTCTGCCGTGAGCTTCTGTAACGTTGGATGGAAAACACGGAGCAGCGTGAGAAGACTGTGCTGCTGGTCTTTCACCAGGTTCAGCTCCCTGAATGAAAGCACAGTCAGCAGACGCACATCTTGGTTTTCTAAACCCTCTGCCCAGTCCAGAGTGAACTTCTGCACCGAGAAGGTTTTTCCAATGCCAGCGACGCCGTTGGTCAGGACGACTCTGATGCTGCTCTGCTGGTCAGTTGAGGCTTTAAAGATGTCGTGGCACTTGATGGGAGTGTCGTGGAGGCTCTTCATCTTGGAAGCCGTCTCAAGCTGCCTCACCTCATGATGAGTATTAACCTCTTCACTCTGTCCCTCTGTGATGTAGAGCTCAGTGTAGATCCTGTTGAGGAGGGTTCTACTTCCTGTTTCATCAGTTCCTTCAGTCACATGTTCACATCTCCTCCTCAGACTGAGCTTATGTTCATCTAAAACCTCCTGCAGACCACGATCTGCTGAAAGACAAGAAACAATGTCAGAGACAGAGAATCTGAGAATCTGCTGATTGTTTTCATCAGATACAGAAAAACTACAGAAAATAAAAGCTTTTTAACTTTGTGCTTTTATAACGATGTTAAATGTTGATGCTGTATGAAGGAACAAAATAAAACAACATGTGCTGATGTCAGAAGTGAAGACATCAGCAGACACATGTACAGTGCTGCTCTGACCGGCTGTCTGAGTTCCAGCTCCTGTTCTGGATCTTTTTCCACACTGGGGACAGGAGGAGTCTCCTGAAGAACCAGACTGGTCCCAGTATGAGGTGATGCACTGTCTGCAGAACCAGTGTCCACAGCTGGTGGAGACTGGATCCTTCAGGACGTCCTGACACGAAGCACAGCAGGACGACTGCTCCTCCTCAGAAACATGACTCCTCTTCCTCTCTCTGTGAAGACATTTCCTGGTAACTCACATGTCACAGCCACAGGTTGTCATTACTTCTGTCAAGGAGGTTTTGTTTTCACCCTGTATATTTGTGTGTTGGTTGGTTGGTTAGTGGGATTATAAAAAAACGACATATTACCAGTAAACTTGGTGGAAGGTTGTGGTCTGTGAACCAGATCAGGGGGGGGGGGGGTCCTCTTTCACAGACATGTTCAGAGGACTGATGTTTACCAGTGTGTGGAATTTGGTGCAGATCCAAATAAAAATGAGTCTCTAGTGAATTCCAAAGTGGTTTCATAAGGAGCGTGTTGGTTCTTGGTGGAGGTCTGAGCTCTTTGAGTGATTCTGAGAGATCAGTCACCAACTTCAATGAGGCTGTGTCCTAATGCAGGGGCCACACTAGAGGAAACTAAATCCTCTTCAGAGCAGTTCACAGTAGAAATAGTCTCTTACTCTGTTTGTGAGGGTCCAGGTTCAGTACTGAAGTTTGGAGGCTCTCCTTTGGACCGGTCACTCTTCAGAGACACACAGCTGGACCCTGGAGACTCTGCTCTCAGTCTGTGGTCCTGACCTCTGCAAACACAAACATGTTTTTATTCAGAACACATCATTCACTGGTTCATTCTCTGAGGATTCAGTTTGGAGGTTCACATGTTTGTAGCAGGTCTCTTACTCTGTGTGTGAGGGTCCAGGTTCAGTACTGAAGTTTGGAGGCTCTCCTTTGGACTGGTCACTCTTCAGAGACACACAGCTGAACCCTGGAGACTCTGCTCTGTCCTCCTCTTCCTCCTCATAACCACTCATCTTCAGTCTGAGAGGAAAAACACTGACACTGACTGTGAGCTGAAACACACACAATGAAGCCAGGTACGTAAATTCAGTGTTTCTTCAAATATAACAGAGTCAACGCTCCTACACTGTTTCCCTGTTGTCACGGTAACCTGAGACAGTTGTAGGTTTAATGTGTTGGACTCTGCCAATCACAGCGTTGAGTCAAACTGTTGATTGATTGACAGAAGTTCATCCTGACTCTTCTTCTCTCTAAAGTCCACGAGTAGAAAACTGACTCAGAGTCTGTGACAGTAAAATAATATGAATAAATAATATAAATGTTGCTGAACACTCACCAGCCTCAGACTTCACGTCTCCTCCGTCTGCTCCTTGTAGTTCGAACACTTTCACTTTCACTGGCTGCTCCTCCCCTATGCAGTTACTGGAAATAACATCTGTGTGTGTGTGTGTGTGTGTGTGTGTGTGTGTGTGTGTGTGTGTGTGTGTGCGTGCGTGCGTGTGTGTGTTTTAACATTAAAGTCATATATTTACATCCAATATGAAGATAAACCCATCACCATGTTGATGTGTTCAGGTATGGTTGCCGTAGCAGTGTCGTGTAGGAGGGAACGTGGACAATCTGTCTTTGACAAACAGGACAAGTAGCTGAGCCTCCGCTCGCAGTCCCTCGACTTGTCCCCCGACTTGTCCCTCGGGAGCCCGGGGCGGCTGGGTGACTGCCCGGAGGGGGCATCGTGCTATCTTTAAAAAGCCCACGATTAAAGAGCCACCAGCTCACGGTTCAAACAGATTCTCTCTGCTCAACGGCTGCGTCATTGAGAAGCAAACTCTGGTTATTCCGCTGGTTAAATACAGTCAGGTCGTAATTCACGTCGGCAGCAACGACTTCCGGCTTCGTATGTCGGAGCTCACTGAAGTTAATGTGGAGTCCGTGTGTGCTTTTGCAAAAACGATGTCGGACTCTGTAGTTTCCTCTGGACCTCTTCCGAACACGACCGGTGATGTTTAGCCGCATGTTGTCTTTTACCCGCTGTCTGTCCAGGTGCTGTCCTGTGAACGGTTCCGGGCTTTGTAGACAACTGGCAAACTCTTTGGAGGAAACCTGGTCTTGTTGGGAGAGACGCGTTCCTCCCACTTGGGATGGAGCAGCTCTCTTATCTAGGAATATTACTCAGTGTATAAAATGACGACCCAGAGTTGGGACCAGGACGCAGAGCTGCAGTGCTACACACTTCTCTGCGCTCCCTCTGGACCAGTCACACAACCACAACCCCATAGAGGACTGTGTCTGTCCCCCGTCCCATTACATTATTTAAATCAACAATAACAGAGGGAGAATTCCACACAAAAAAAACTAATACAAATTAACACAACCTCTGCAACAACACAACAAACAAAGACTTTTAAATGTGGACTTTTAAACATAAGATCACTGTCATCGAAGGCTATTTTAGTAAATGAACCAGTCTCAGATCACAACATTGATTTATTGTCCCTCACTGAGACCTGGCTCCATCCTGATGAATATGTCAGCCTAAATGAATCTACTCCCCCCCCCCCCAGTCATGTAAATACACACGTTCCCTGACACTTTGGCCGAGGAGGTGGAGTTGCTGCTGTTTTTAACTCAAGTCTATCAATTAATCCTAAACCTGAACTAAGCTACAACTCATTTGAAAGTCTTGTTCTTAGTCTTCCACACCAATCCAAGAAATACCAACAGCCAATCATATTTGCTGTAGTTTAACGAGCTCCGGGGGCTTATTCTGAATTTTTAACGGAATTCCCTGAGTTTTTATCAAACTTTAAAACAAATAAAATTATTATTATCGGTGACTTTAATATTCATGTTGACATAATAATGATGCCTTAGCGTAGCATTTATTTCAGTACTAGACTCAATTGGTTTCAGTCAGTGTGTACACCTACCTACTCATTGCTGTAACCACACACTTGACCTATAGTACTTCCACATAATCCTATCAGACCATAATTTAATAACCTTCAATTTCTCATTATCCCGTATTATCCTTCGATTTAACCAACGAATTCTTTAAAAACCCAAATTCCACTGAGATTGACCATCTTGTCGATAGCTCAGTAAAGTCATTACGATTTACATTAGACTCCACAGCACCTCTAAAGAAGAAGCATGTAGAACATAGTAAATTTGCTCCCTGGTATAATTCCAACACACATGAATTAAAACAAGCGTCAAGAAAACTAGAAAGGAAGTGGCGCTCCAACAACTGTGCTGAAAATCACTTAGCCTGGGAAAATAGCGTTAAAGTTAATAAGAAGGCTCCACAAAGCAAGAGCTGCCTACTAATCCACATTAATAGAAGAAAATAAAAACAACCCCAGGTTTCTCTTCAGCTCTGTAGCTGACAGAGAGTCACACCTCCACCCAACCCAGTATCCCTCCATCCCTGAATAACAATATCTTAGATAAATGGCTTAGATAAATTAGCCAATCAAAATCGATGTCATTTTTTTTAGCAGCTTGAGTTACCGACAGCTATAATAACCGTATGTTCTAATAAACTGACATGATCTCATCGATGTGCACCAATGACGTCGAACGATAACGTGCTCTCGATGTGCATGGCATTGGAAGTCCACGCCTTCAGTGTTTTTAAGATGTTGTTATTTCCAGATTGTGCGCTAACATTCACTCATTGTGTCCTCAGGAGGCAAGAAGAAACCACTGAAGGCCCCAAAGAAACAGTCCAAGGAAATGGACGAAGTGAGTTTTCCTCTCGGGCTAAACTGTCGCTCCATGACGATTGTACATGATGAATAATATACACAGTACTTGTATTGTTTACAATTTGCCAGGAACGATTATAGAAAGCCCCCACTTGTTCACAAAGCTCCGTCTAGTGTCCGTTGGATATGTGTTTCAGGAAGATGATGATGAAGCTGTTTTTGTGTATTTTTTTTATTATTAACTAATGGTTAAAAACTGACTGTTAGTTGTAACCCAGATATAAGAGCGACATGGGACAGGCGTGAAGTCAGAGGATTGTAAGCTTGCGTTGTGTCTGCAGGAGGATGTCGCCTACAAGCAGAAGCAGAAGGAAGACCAGAAGGCTTTGGATGCACTGAAGGTCAAAGCTGCAAAAGGAAATTTAGGTAAGAGCTAGTTAGTTAGAGGTAGATGAGAAACGGTGTCATTATAGCTCCTTTAAGTTGTTTGCATGAACACACAGTGGAGAGAAGAACCATAACAACCTGATCTAAACATATGATCTGAACACGTGTCACATGGTCATTTATACGTGGTATCAGGCACACAAACAAATTGGAAGCAACCCACCCTCATAAAACAAAACTTCCAAATGATCATGATATAATTATCAATATTGTCTTAATCAATCATGTTAGTTTATTCTCAACACGGTGCTGTGGTTGACTCATAAACCAGCTCCTGATTTCCCTTGTTGGAGCAGCACTGCAGAACTAGAGGGTAGAGATGCTTCCTGATGTATTGAAAGTGTCTCAGTCTGATATGTGTAGTTTCTTTTTTTAAATTTTCTTTCAATGTGACTTTGCTGAAGCAAGAACAAGAGAGTTGTAAATTGTATAAATACTCATGGTCTGGACTGTAATGTGAATGTTTTGATTATTTAAACCTCACATGTAATGGATCATATGAACTCCCAGGAAGTTCAAATTCCATGTATAGTCTTTGTCTTTTAGACACACGAACACATTCATTCACCTATTTGATATTAAAACATGGCTCTACTTGACCACAGGAATAACTGGTCAGATTGGAGGTTTTGTTAACTTTCCCTTTTTCCCCTCCAGGTGGCAGCGGAATCAAGAAATCGGGCAAGAAGTAAAATCTGAATGTGACGGTGATGTTCATTTCCCCCCCCGGCCTCGCTTCCTGTGTCTGCGGCGTTTGAATGCTTGCTGAAAGACTCTGTTCTCTGTTAAACATGAACCCTGTCAAACTCAAAACTGGCCTTGGTGTTAAGCTGCTCCAGTGGAAATGTGTAGAAAAAGAGTCTCATAATTTTGCGGATATCGGGGACGGGAATATCTGTTGCCAATCTGGCCTGGTACACGCATCATGACACCCTACTATCGTGAAATTAGATGTTCCACACTGTGATATTTGTTGTTGAAAACACTTCCCTCAGTCATACACACTGACCCAAAACCTACAAATGCAGTTTAGAAGTGGACATCTTAACAAATTCTGATCTCCGCTGTATCTTGTTTTGTCTCCAAGTTAAACTCAAATCACCCTCTTATTTCTTCAGTTGTTTTGTTTTGTTTTTTTAACAGGGAGATACCAATAAAGTTTTTGTAATTACTTCTTGTTTTTTAAGTTCTTTTGTCAGTTGTAAATAATTCTTCTCTAATCTCAACCATCACGATGTGAGTAAAGTAACAGCAGCAAGGACAGATTTCTGTTTAAACTGAAGTGATGATCTCATGAAATCAATAATTGGCAATCAAATAATTTTATTTTTTTCCATAAAAGCAGTGACACGTTATGAGCTAGTACAACAGATTCTATTGACCACAATTTAATAACCTTGGATTTCTCATCAGAATATAGGCCATTAATAAAAAACTCATTTTCTAGATGTCTACCTGATAGTGCTGTAGCTAAATTTAAGGAAATAATTCCAATTACATTTAAACCCATATTATCCCTCGATATAACCAACGAATTCTTTAAGAACCCGAGCTCCACTGAGATTGACCATCTAGTCGATAGCTCAGTAAAGTCATTACGATTTACATTGGACTCCACAGCGCCTCTAAAGAAGCGTGTAGAACATAGTAAATTAGCTCCCTGGTATAATTCCAACACACATGAATTAAAACAAGCGTCAAGAAAACTAAAGGAAGTGGCGCTCCATCAACTGTGCTGAAAATCACCTAGCCTGGAAAAATAGTGTTAAAGTTAATAAGAAGGCTCCACAAAGCAAGAGCTGCCTACTAATCCACATTAATATAAGAAAATAAAAACAACCCCAGGTTTGTCTTCAGCTCTGTAGCTGACAGAGTCACACCTCCACCCAACCCAGTATCCCTCCATCCCTGAATAACAATATCTTTATGACCTTTAATGATAAAATTCTAACAATTATAAATAATATCAACCACCATCTGCCCCCAGTCGGCACTAATACACCATCAAGAATAGAAATCTCAGAAACAGCTGAGAATCTTATCAATTATTTAGACAACTTCTCTCTGATCAGAGTGTTTATATATTCTGCTTGTGTTGTGTCATTTCAATAAACACATTCCTCATGTGAATAAACACAATCGGGGCAAGAAGGTTGCTGGTTTGAATCCGGTTCAGATGGGGTCTTCCTGTGTGGAGTCTGCATGTTCTCCCCGTGTTTTAAACAGGTGCTCCGGCTTCATCTCACAAACACATGCAGATTAGGGGTTGTGTAGATTGGAGACTACACAAAAGCTGCTGCTGCTTCAGCCTCTGGATCCTCAGGACACAGCTCAGCCTCCGTCCACACACACTGTCCTCTTCACACTCACCTTCACAAAGATCACAATCTGTTGAGAGAAGAAGACATCAGTGTTTCCAGAGACTCACTTCATCAGCTGTGAGTCAGTGATGCAGCACATCCAGTAGAAAGAGCAGCAGGGACTTCAGTCCTGTTCAGAGGTGGAGCAGCTTCCTCTCTGCTTCATGTTCACGTGTTGGAATGAACACGCTAAGAGCTAAGTGTGTTTCCTCTGCATGTCAAAGTGCAGAGTGGACACCTGAGAGGTGGATTTACTGCTGTTACAGGTGAAGACATGTTTCACTGTGTGTTGATGAACATCTGCTTCTGACAAACTGTGACCAGATGAGACAGATGGACCTCAGCAGAGGTTCTGCTCTGTATAAAGAGCTCCTGGTTACCATGGTGATGATGAGAGGCTTCAGTCACACTGATCTCAGAGCTGTGACAAAGATCCACCTGATCAGTTCTTCACTGATGAAGTGAGAGAACAAACTGTCTCAGATCAGATGAAGACGACCCCGTCTCTGTTCATCGTGTGAGGCTGTCAGCTGTGGTCCAGCTTCATTTCCTGTTCACATGAAAACAACTGTCGTCTTCACATCAACTCAATCAAATGATCCCAAGCAGCTTCTGGCTCGTCTGATTGGCCGACTGTTGTCTCTCTGTGTCTCTGTCCAATCCTGACGTCTGTCCTCATTCTCCTCTCACAGCTTCACTGAGGAAACACTGAGGCCTGAACTACGAAGCCACTTCAACATGTCCAGGAGATCTTTCTGAGATCCAGCTCAACTTAACCTGACAAACACAGTCAGGTTAAGTGGTCACATGACGCTGGTTATCAACTCGTTAAGTTAACTCAGGTTTTCCTCAACAAGATCTGAGCGTGCACATGAAAGGGGCGGGGTTTACTGCGTATGACCAATCACAGACATGGACAGTTTGACTGACAGCAGAGCCTCATATTTCACAACGAGGATCAAACTGTTCTATAATAAAAATCAGAGGAGAACAAACACATGATCCAGAATAAAAGAAACTCCGTCACAGCTGCTAAATGCAGGAAGAACAGCTGGTCAAACATCTGGGATTGTGTCAATGTGTAAGTTACAGCGCCCCCTGGTGGCATTTGATAAAAATATATTACATGACCACGACATAATAACGTGAGTGAACGAGATAAATAACTCGAGGCCACGAGATCTGAATCTGTTGTTTACTAACAAGACGAGTGGAAGAGAAGAAGATTCTTGATGAGAAACGTTTGAATCCCAGGATGTGGCACACACTGTCTCACTGACTCTGAGGACACACACTGTCTCACTGACTCTGAGGACACACACTGTCTCACTGTCTCTGAGGACACACACTGTCTCACTGACTCTGAGGACACACACTGTCTCACTGACTGTGAGGACACACACTGTCTTGGAAACCTCTGACATCACTACTCAATAGAAACACATGGACCTATCTTCAGGAAGCTGACTGAGTGCATCTGGTGTTTTGGTGACAGGATGAGTCTGGAGAGATTGAGATGTTCTGGGTGAGTTAGAGATCAACTGAACCAACCAGACGTTGATTTAAACTTCCCTTATCCTTCCCTTTAAGGAGAGTGTGCACCACACAACAGTGTAGAGTCACTGTGGTCAGTGGGCGGAGCTTTTATACGGGTTGATCTCCAACTTAACCTGGAGCAGGTTAGCCGTTCATCAGAAGTTACCATGGTGATCTACCTCGTTAAGAAGTGGACGAGCTTCGTAGGACTGAAAAAACTAAACCTGAAGTTAACCTGATAACCACAAATCCTGCTTGGTAGCACAGACCCTGGATCTGTACTGTGATACTGACTGTGTTTAGTAAAATACTGATGAAAGCAGCGTGGACTGACTCCAACCATCTACTGACCTCACAGTCTCCAGTCGACAGGTTGGACTCTGCTTTAGATCAAGCAGCTCCTTCACTCCTGAGTCCTGCAGGTCGTTTCCCCTCAGATCCAGTTTTCTCAGATGAGAGGGGTTTGACCTCAGAGCTGAAGCCAGAGAAGAACAGCTGATCTCTGACAGTCTGCAGTGATCCAACCTGGATAAAGAATAAAACTTAACTGTAAATTAAACTGAGTTCATGTGTGAAAATAACATACAAATATCCATGTCAGCACAGACTCATAACATTGAAGATAAATATGAAATCAGACATGTTGGACTAAAAACGAGTCCTGATTCAGTAAAAATAGATTATTTGTTCCCGGTCTCTGTCCTGCAGATCAGTTTAGGAAATCCAGAACTAAACTCAGATGTGTTTTAACAAGTAGCTGAATATTTAAAATGTCACAAATTAATTAATGAATGGATTCAAGTTATGTATGAAGAGGAATTATGTTAAATTAGAATTAGAGGAGATAAATTGTGTTTAAATGCTGTTTTATAGATATGAGATCTACAAAAGTCAGTCAGTGAACTGACCTCAGAGTCTCCAGTCGACAGGTTGGACACTGTAGAAAACCACACAGCTCCTTCACTCCTGAGTCCTGCAGGTCGTTGTTATTCAGATCCAGTTCTCTCAGATGAGAGGGGTTTGACCTCAGAGCTGAAGCCAGAGAAGAACAGCTGATCTCTGACAGACAGCAGCTCCTAAACCTGGATAAGAAATATGAATATTTGAATGTGTCCTCCTGTTGTTGTGGATCGTCATCATGTCAACACAGTCTCTCAACATGCTGCTGACCTCAGTCCAGTCTGTGACCTGAAGATAAATATCAGATCAGACATGTTGGACCATTGTTTCATTTATCAGCTTCCTCTCTGTGTTTGGTCACTGAGCAGGTTTGTGTAATTAAACACTGTTTAAAGTATGGATGGCTCCTGACAGTCACTTCCTGTTTGTTTCTATACTTATCAACTGTCCAACATGTTTCAATAAGAATGTGTCTTATTTTGAAAACCTGAGGAGGACGAGTGCTCGGCCTCAGTCCACATGTTATTTACTGACACTTTCTTAGTGATCAGGAGCAGGTGAGTGCAGGTGAATGGAGTTGATGAGGTGGACGTGACTGACAGGCTGGGTGAGTGACAGATGACTGAGGGACAGTGAGCAGAGCAGAACTGAGACAATTCAAATAAATAATGACCGAATAAGAAAGAAAGTTGGAAAAGTGAACAAGGATTTAAGGACCTCAGAGTCTCCAGTTGACAGTTTGGACTCTCCAGTCCAGAACACAGCAGCTTCACTGCTGAATCCTGCAGCTCGTTGTCACTCAGATCCAGTTTTCTCAGATGAGAGGGGTCTGACTTCAGAGCTGAGGCCAGAGAAGAAACAGCTGATCTCTGACAGTCTGCAGCTCTTCAACCTGGATAAAGAATATGAATATTAGAATGTGTCCTCCTGTTGTTGTGGATCGTCATCATGTCAACACAGACTCTCAACATGCTGCTGACCTCAGTCCAGTCTGTGACCTGAAGATAAATATCAGATCAGACATGTTGGACCATTGTTTCATTCATCACCTTCTCTGTGTGTTTGGTCACTGAGCAGGTTTGTGTAATTAAACACTGTTTAAAGTCGGGATGGCTCCTGACAGTCACTTCCTGTTTGTTTCTATACTTATCAACTGTCCAACGTGTTTCAATAAGAATGTGTCTTATTTTGAAACCTGAGGAGGACGAGTGCTCGGCCTCAGTCCACATGTTATTTACTGACACTTTCTTAGTGATCAGGAGCAGGTGAGTGCAGGTGAATGGAGTTGATGAGGTGGACGTGACTGACAGGCTGGGTGAGTGACAGATGACTGAGGGACAGTGAGCAGAGCAGAACTGAGACAATTCAAATAAATAATGACCGAATAAGAAAGAAAGTTGGAAAAGTGAACAAGGATTTAAGGACCTCAGAGTCTCCAGTCGACAGTTTGGACTCTCCAGTCCAGAACACAGCAGCTTCACTCCTGACTCCTTCAGGTCGTTGAAACTCAGATCCAGTTCTCTCAGATGTGAGGGGTCTGACTTCAGAGCTGAGGGCCACGACTTCACACTGAGTCTCTGAGAGTCCACATCCACGGAGTCTGTAATTAAAGAAAATATCAAATCTGTGAGAATTAAATCAGAGCCTCAAGAGAATCCTTTCAAATTTGGTACAATTCATTCAGACTAACAGAGGAACTCATTAGATTCAGGTGGTCAAAGGTCAATGGACAAGGTCACAAAACATGTTCATGGCCTCTTGAACATGATATCTCAAGTCTGTCTTTAGGGGATTTCTTCACATTTTGACTCAAAGATAAACTGATTAGATTTCAGTGGTCAAAGGTCAAAGGTTACAGTGACCTCATATTATTGTGAATGCAACATGTCAGGAACCTGGAGGGACGGACACTGCACTGGTTGGTGGTGGCGTACAAACGCAGGCTGGGAATTCTAGTTGACAAGAAAGAAGAATAAACTATATTTCCTGCTTCTTCAGTTTAAAGGAACCGTCAGTGATTCTAATCCAAAACACTTATTCAGTGATCGTCTCCTCACACTGTGCTAGCTGTTTGCTCATATATATATATATATATATATATATATATACACAGTATATACAATAATCTCCCTTGCACCCCACATGGTCGTATGTCTGAAACCCTCAAACTCCAGCACAGTGATCACATTGGATTTCACTCTCCACATCTGATCTAGTTGTTCCCATATGTACATCTTTGGGTTTGAGGAGGAAGCTGGAGAACCCAGAGAAAACCCTGCAGACACAAGGAGAACCTCCTCCTCACAGAAAGGCTGCACTAACAGTGTTGACCACTGCAACACCATGCTGCCCAAAACAATGAGAATCATTAACACTGTGTGTATTTGAAGGACGACTCATCTACACTGATTGAACATGTTATTGATCATGTCTGGACTCACAGAGCCTTCCTGCAGTTCCTCACAGCTGGGATCAGTCTCCGTCGACCCTGGTCTGATGTGTTGAACTTCTCCAGGTCCAACTCATCCAGAACCTCCTCTGACATCTGCAGCATGTAGGCCAGAGCTGAGCAGTGGATGACAGAGAGTTTCTCCTCCTGATTTGTTCTCTGACGTCAGGAACTGTTGCATCTGCTGATGAACTGAGTGGTCGTTCATCTCAGTCAGACAGTGGAAGATGTTGATGCTTCTGTCAGGAGAAATGTTAACACTGTCCATCTCCTTCAGGTTGTTGATGACTCTCTGGATGATCTCTGGATTGTTCCCTGTCAGACCCAGGAGGCCTCCTAAGACTCTCTGGTTGGACTCCAGACTGAGGCCGTGAAGGAAGCGGACAAACAGGTCCAGATGACCATTTGTACTGGTGAGGGATTTCTCCATGGTTCTCTTCAGGAGGTCATCAAGGGAGACTTTACTCCATGTGTTCCTATATGTTCCCAAGAAGTTGTTGAGTTCTTCTGTGTTCCTCTTGGTGTAACAGTGGAACATGTAGACTGCAGCCAGGAACTCCTGAACACTCAGATGAACAAAGCAGTAGACTGATTTCTGGAAGATCACACACTCTCTTCTGAAGATCTCAGTACAAACTCCTGAGTACACCGAGGCCTCTGGGACATTAAGACCACACCACTCCAGGTCTTCTTGGTAGAACATGATGTTTCCTTCCCTCAGATGTTTAAGCGCCAGCCTCCCCAGCTTCAGGAGAACGTCCCTGTCAGCCTCCGTCAGCTGCTGTGGAGTCGTCTCATGTCCCTCACCGTACTTGTTGTTCTTCCTCTTTGTCTGAACCAGCAGGAAGTGTGAGTACAGGTCAGTCAGGGTCTTGGGCAGCTCTCCTCTCTGGTCTGTGGTCAACATGTGCTCCAGAACTGTAGCACTGATCCAGCAGAAGACTGGGATTTGACACATGATGTGGAGGCTCCTGGAAGTCTTGATGTGTGAGATGATTCTGCTGCACAGCTCTTCATCACTGAATCTCCTCCTGAAGTACTCCTCCTTCTGGGCGTCAGTGAAGCCTCGTACTTCTGTGACCCTGTCAACACATGTAGGAGGGATCTGATTGGCCGCCGCAGGTCTGGAGGTTATCCAGACGAGAGCCGAGGGAAGCAGATTCCCCTGGATGAGGTTTCTCAGCAGCACGTTGACTGATGACCTCTGTGTGACATCAGACACAAGCTTCTTGTCGTTGAAGTCCAGAGAAAGTCTGCTTTCATCCAGGCCGTCAAAGATGAACAAAGGTTTACAGACAGCGAGCGTCTCTGCCGTGAGCTTCTGTAACGCTGGATGGAAAACATGGAGCAGCGTGAGAAGACTGTGCTGCTGGTCTTTCACCAGGTTCAGCTCCCTGAACGAAAGCACAGTCAGCAGACCCACATCTTGGTTTTTTAAACCCTCTGCCCAGTCCAGAGTGAACTTCTGCACCGAGAAGGTTTTTCCAACGCCAGCGACGCCGTTGGTCAGGACGACTCTGATGCTGCTCTGCTGGTCAGTTAAGGCTTTAAAGATGTCGTGGCACTTGATGGGAGTGTCGTGGAGGCTCTTCCTCTTGGAAGCCGTCTCAAGCTGCCTCACCTCATGTTGAGTATTAACCTCTTCACTCTGTCCCTCTGTGATGTAGAGCTCAGTGTAGATCCTGTTGAGGAGGGTTTTACTTTCTGTTTTATCAGTTCCTTCAGTCACATGTTCACATCTCCTCCTCAGACTGAGCTTATGTTCATCTAAAACCTCCTGCAGACCACGATCTGCTGAAAGACAAGAAACAATGTCAGAGACAGAGAATCTGAGAATCTGCTGATTGTTTTCATCAGATACAGAAAAACTACAGAAAATAAAAGCTTTTTAACTTTGTGGTTTTATAACGATGTTAAATGTTGATGCTGTATGAAGGAACAAAATAAAACAACATGTGCTGATGTCAGAAGTGAAGACATCAGCAGACACATGTACAGTGCTGCTCTGACCGGCTGTCTGAGCTCCAGCTCCTGTTCGGGATCTTTTTCCACACTGGGGACAGGAGGAGTCTCCAGAAGAACCAGACTGGTCCCAGTATGAGGTGATGCACTGTCTGCAGAACCAGTGTCCACAGCTGGTGGAGACTGGATCCTTCAGGACGTCCTGACACGAAGCACAGCAGGACGACTGCTCCTCCTCAGAAACATGACTCCTCTTCCTCTCTCTGTGAAGACATTTCCTGGTAACTCACATGTCACAGTCACAGGTTGTCATTACTTCTGTCAAGGAGGTTTTGTTTTCACCCAGTATGTTTGTGTGTTGGTTGGTTCGTTAGTGGGATTATAAAAAACAACAGATTACCAGTAAACTTGGTGGAAGGTTGTGGTTTGTGAACCAGATCGGGAGGTGGGGGGGGGGGGGGGGGGGGGGACTGATACACGTTCAGAGGACTGATGTTTACCAGTGTGTGGAATTTGGTGCAGATCCAAATAAAAATGAGTCTCTAGTGAATTCCAAAGTGGTTTCATAAGGAGCGTGTTGGTTCTTGGTGGAGGTCTGAGCTCTTTGACTGATTCTGAGAGATCAGTCCCCAACTTCAATGAAGCTGTGTCCTAATGCAGGGGCCACACTAGAGGAAACTAAATCCTCTTCAGAGCAGTTCACAGTAGAAACAGTCTCTTACTTTGTGTGTGAGGGTCCAGGTTCAGTACTGAAGTTTGGAGGCTCTCCTTTGGACCGGTCACTCTTCAGAGACACACAGCTGGACCCTGGAGACTCTGCTCTCAGTCTGTGGTCCTGACCTCTGCAAACACAAACATGTTTTTATTCAGAACACATCATTCACTGGTTCATTCTCTGAGGATTCAGTTTGGAGGTTCACATGTTTGTAGCAGGTCTCTTACTCTGTGTGATAGGGTCCAGGTTCAGTACTGAAGTTTAGAGGTTCTCCCATGGACCGGTCACTCTTCAGAGACACACAGCTGAACACTGGAGACTCTGCTCTGTCCTCCTCTGCCTCCTCATAACCACTCATCTTCAGTCTGAGAGGAAAAACACTGACACAGTATTATCCTACTTGTTGATTTTATTACAGGAGGTATACTATTGTACAAGTACAATAATAAAGTTCCCCTCCATGTAATATTGGTTTATGTCATTTGTAAATCCACCGATAAACCTGCATAGCCATAAACAAACTTTGAATAAAAAGGTATTTTTTCAACTTGAGCATTTCCTAATCTACACTCAAACCAATCAACTACATTAAAGTGAATTAATACAAGCTTGTAAAAGTTCATGTGTCCTTCAACCCCATGCCACTAAGAGAAGGAAACTCAACATCTAGTGTTCGTGTTAACGTCATAAAGGCTGGAAATGAATTACAGAACTTTATAGACAGTAACACTGAGAGCACATCAGTCAGCAGCTTTAAGCAGCACTCTGTATCTCC
This sequence comes from Hippoglossus hippoglossus, assembly GCF_009819705.1. NCBI lineage: Eukaryota > Metazoa > Chordata > Actinopteri > Pleuronectiformes > Pleuronectidae > Hippoglossus > Hippoglossus hippoglossus. Next base: position 3,878,880 of record NC_047155.1, read on the forward strand.
ACTCAGTTCTATGGCTTTGTGCCCAAATGAAGGTCAAACACAAGCTCTTCAAGTCTATATTTCCTTTAAATACCAGCATTAAGTTAAAAGTTATGTGTATATATATATACATATATATATATATATATATATATTTATATGTATATGTATGTGTGTGTACCTGGGTCTGCAGGTTGATGTTTCTCACACCTCAGCCAGTGAGTCCAGAGCTTTACTGGGATCGACAGTGAAGACTCTCGACTGGTTGGTGACCACTGCTGTAACGTATGATTCTGAAAACACATTCTGTTATTAAACACTTGATGAATAGATGTGATTAAGATAAAACGTGAAACTGTGCGTTAACTCTATTAATTAGTCCTTTGAAGGCTCTTTGTTCCAGACCTGCTGTTCACATCTGTCTCTGGGGATCCGATCACATGAAACTACGTCTGTCACCAGGTGTGAACTGACAAACTTAGAGTGGTGTGATCAGCAGACGGATGTTAACAGCAGGTGTGAGAGTGGGACAGTAAAACTTTCAGAAAGTTGTGTTCACACTCACCTGCTCACTTTTCTTCCTTCTGCTCATCCAGGTGAAAATGGAGTCTGACACTTCCCTGTTCTCATGCTCCTCCTCCGTGTTGAACCAGTTCACTCTTGAAAACAACCAGTTCAAAGTCCAGTTCATACACATGAAATTGAACTGGTTCACAGTTCATGTTTTATTGTGATGGTTATGATGTCGATGACAAACTTAGGATCATGTTAGTTAATAATGGACGGTGTGGGATCATAAATCCAGATCTTCACTTTAACACTGAGTCCTGACTGTGAGCGTCTCCTGGGACTGAGCCGTACAATGTTATTTCTCATGATGTTTAAATGAGCCTCATAAACTCTGGAATCAAACAAACACTCAGTTACTTCATGTGCTGTGTGATCAGCAGACGGATGTTAACACCAGGTGTGACACCACATTATGATTGACATCTAGTACCGTCCAATGGTTCAGGGGGTCGTGCCATCGAGCTCTCAGTCAGGCTCCACCCCCTGCTCCTCCAAAGATGGTGACCCTCTGCTCATCCACAGCGTCAGAGACAAGAAGTTCAACAGCCACATCAGACGACACTTCTGCTGTCGGTGCTGCAACACTGGAGAAAACAAGGTGGTGGAACCTCGGAGAAGATCCAAACAGGTTCCACGGTGAACGACCTTAAAGATGTTTTTAAAAAGTTCATACTTGCTCTGATGATGTCAAAACCTCATGTTTCTTTCGACGGTTAAATGCCACATTTGGGTTTTTTAAAGGACTAATGTGTCAGATTTAGTGACATCTAGTGGTGAAGATGCAGATGACAAGAAACTGAAGAACTGTTCTCTCACTCCACTTCAAACATGTAGAAGAAACTTTGAGGCTCGAGGTGACTTAAGATCAAAGACTATAAATAAAGATGGACGACGCGTCACTTTAACTGTAACAACATCATGTTAAAACAAAAGATAAATTACTTTTATCTGGTGGTTCTGCAGCTTGAAGACATTTTCATTAAAGAGGTGAAGAAAGACACTTACCGACACTGAGATGTAAAACCAACGTCTGGACACTAGGTGGGGACCTCCTCCCAGACATGGCTGTGAAATGTGAAATGAGTGGCAGTTGTAAATTATTTGAGTTTTTCAAATCCAGAGTTGTTCTTTTGAATTGGTTCACCAAAATATTTTTTGATTAATAAAAAAAACATATCTTACAAATAAAATTAACAAAACTTCCTTTTACAGATGTGAGATTAATGGTTAAGTGTGTTTAGATCTTTCTTCAAAATATTAAAGACATAAAATCTGCTGTTGTTTAATGTTTTCTTCTTTTATGAGACCGTGCAGCTCTTCATCATTCACCCCATTTTTTCCTCTTCAAATAAAAACTGAAAAATTAAATCTGGACAAAATAAATGAGTAAATAAACACATCATCTATTGCTTCACATAATAAACGTGACTTTTATTTATTCCCGTGTTGAGTTTGTTGTTGTTGAAACTTGAATGTTGTGTCAGCTGAGTGAAACTAAAAACTCTGAGCTGCATGTGAACGTGTCTCTGTGGGTTGAGAGAAACATGAGAATCATTTAAAAAACTGATGAGCTGATGACACCTGGATTTCATTTAAAATTTAAATCTCATCTGAGACAATATTAATAAACTGAAGAAGCTCATTTCAAACTTATTATTACTGTGTGTGTGTGAGCAGCTTTATATAAAGAGAGAGAGGTGTATTGAACCTTAACCTGAACCTGAAGCTAATCTAAATGTGAGGGTTGACAGCTAGGAGTCAGAGCACCGCCCTGGTAGGTGGGACTGGAGAGCTCCCGGCCTTTATAGGGACAGGTGCCTCTATTACTGCCTCTTTGTCTGATGCCTGGTAGATGGTGACTGCTGTGGTTGTGCAGTTGTGTGGCTGTGTCTCGACCCAGATTTCTGTGGCCCCATGGTTGAGTGAAGATTCAGGGTTCACCTCTCCCCTGTTTGAGCCACAGCACAGAGTCAGCCATCCATGGTCGCTGTACAGTAGGGCCCCGTATTGAGCAAGATTAAGTGCCAGACTGCTGCTTTGCCTGATTCCAGTGTTGTCTGACCACTGGTTTCTGCGTTGGTTTTATCCTGTCGGTCCGACATCTCACGCATCACATTCCTGATGGACGGTTCAACCTTTAATCGTATTGATTGTTGTTTTCAAATATCTCATTGTGACCCTGAACCAACTGACTCTCTCTCTTTTCTTTGTTTTAGGCAGCTGGACGAGCGACGGGGAGTAGTTGTGGGATTCACACCACTTTGCATGTAGGCCCAAAGGGTGGTGGTCACTTGAACAGTGTGTTGTGGTTCTGTTTTGCAGTGAGGTGCAGTGGTAGTGATCAGTGTGCTCACGTGGTGGTGTCTATTTGGGTTTGTGATAGAATCTCCCCGTAGTAAGTACGCTGCCTACATAATGGTCCCCGCTATTTAGGTTAAAGTGTGTTGTATCCCTGTGGTCACAGTATTTGTTGTTTTAGCTTTTTTAAACATTCAGAAATAAAAAGCTATTTGTTTTATTTATAATTGTCGATCTTTTTCCCCTTTCTCAGGTCCCTCATTCTAGTCCTCCCATTATTAAAAAAAGATTTAATTGTGAACTGAATGCACATCTCTGCTCTTCTTGAACCCCTAAAATGTGATTGTGTCCGTGCACACTGATGTCATTGGAATCAAGCATGACCCAAAGGCTGTTTTAATTCTAAAACAGTCATTCTAAACACTGTGCCAGGTCACATGACCATGAACCTTAATGTGACCAAACACTAAACTAAAGCTGAAACTACTGAGCTGATGAACGTCTTGTGAAAGAGCAGCAGATTATATCAGATTATTCTTCTTTCTGATCCTTTTCATTCAAGATTAGAGATTCTGTGTTTGCATTTAAATGGTTTTGTTCGGTGAATGAATTAAATCAACTGATAAATAATCAAAAATCAATGTATTGATCTGCTGTCAGGCTGTTTATATTGAGACATATTGATCAGATGTAGAATTTCGGATTCTACGGATCATTTGGACGATGTGTTGTTCACACTTTGTGTTTCGTCACCGTGACAACAGCCTCGTGCACAGCTCCATGAAGAGATGATGGTCTCACTCTGGTGCAGAGGAAGTGGACCTCAGAGCTTCAACATCTGCTGGACAGATGTTAGAGCAGCGTGTTCATGAACATGGCGTCACAGTCACATGTTACACTGACACACGTGTGTTGAGGATCATCACAAAGTCCAATGATGATCTCTGCATACAGTGAGAACTTGAGCCTGTCAGGAACTGACTCTGTCAAACATTTATTATCCTGAAGTCACAAAGAACTGAGACGGGCTTGAAGATGAAGTGAAATCATCATGTTGAGACAAGTGTCTCCACAAAATAACACAAACTGTTCAACACAACAGGCCCAAAATGTCCACTGTCTTCAGGACATCATCTCTCAGACACTTTCTGTCCCTTGTCTCTGCTGTGAACCTCCCATCAATTATTTCCCAGCATGCTGCTGTTCCCAGAGGCCTGCTACAGTCTCCCCCTTGTGGTTGTTCTGAGTCGGTGGTCGAGAACATACAACAAGAATCTTCATCTACGTTTGTATAAAACATCCTCGGCTCAGTTTTTCTATTAAATATGGTAAAATATTTATTGAACAGTTTCCTCAGAGACTTAAAGATTGCTCTGCTCTTCATCGACTCTTCTTCATACTGTAAATGTGACATTCACTTTTCTTCTGGTTGTTTCCATTATGTCAAACTGGTGATTTTGTTCTTTTACCTGCACCGAGGACGAGATGTTTCCACCAGTTTGTTTGCAAGATGAAAGAAAACCAGAGTCATGATTCCAGTGAAGTCGGTGGAAGGATGTTTATTGTGCATTAAAGCAGAGACAAGTAGAAACACAACTTTTCTCTCTGAGATGTTTTTCTTCTCGTTACATCTGGTTTGTCACAGAGGAAATGATCCATGTGTTTGACTCATAGACTGAATATAAAGGCTTTGACTGGGATGTTCTGCTGTTATACTACAGCGCCACCTGTGGGTCAAACAGTAGAAAAGCAACCACTGCACTGCACCTGATGCAGAAATGAAAACGTCCCATTTTTAAGTCCAGAGTTTGGATCTTTTGTGTCAAAGACAAAACTCTGATTTTAAACTCAAAGTGATTTAAATGTGTTTAACTTTGTGTCGGACTAAATCAATTTGTGACGTGAATCCAGGAACTTTAAGCTCATAAACAAACATATACACAGAATGTGGTTATACACACATGGAGACATACTGAGGGACAAAGGGGGACAATAATAAAGACAAACTAAAATACACGATATGTGACTCTTTAGAGAGGGTTTATATATTCTGCTTGTGTTGTGTCATTTCAATAAACACATTCTTCATGTGAATAAACACAATCGGTGCAAGAAGGTTCCTGGTTTGAATCCGGTGCAGATGGGGTCTTCCTGTGTGGAGTCTGCACGTTCTCCCCGTGTTTTCTCCAGGTGCTCCGGCTTCATCTCACAAACACATGCAGATTAGGGGTTGTGTAGATTGGAGACTACACACAAGCTGCTGCTGCTTCAGCCTCTGGATCCTCAGGACACAGCTCAGCCTCCGTCCACACACACTGTCCTCTTCACACTCACCTTCACAAAGATCACTTCCATCTGTTGAGAGAAGAAGACATCAGTGTTTACAGAGACTCACTTCATCAGCTGTGAGTCAGTGATGCAGCACATCCAGTAGAAAGAGCAGCAGGGACTTCAGTCCTGTTCAGAGGTGGAGCAGCTTCCTCTCTGCTTCATGTTCACGTGTTGGAATGAACACGCTAAGAGCTAAGTGTGTTTCCTCTGCATGTCAAAGTGCAGAGTGGACACCTGAGAGGTGGATTTACTGCTGTTACAGGTGAAGACATGTTTGACTGTGTGTTGATGAACATCTGCTTCTGACAAACTGGGACCAGATGAGACAGATGGACCTCAGCAGAGGTTCTGCTCTGTATAAAGAGCTCCTGGTTACCATGGTGATGAGGAGAGGCTTCAGTCCCACTGATCTCAGAGCTGTGACAAAGATCCACCTGATCAGTTCTTCACTGATGAAGTGAGAGAACAAACTGTCTCAGATCAGATGAAGACGACCCCGTCTCTGTTCATCGTGTGAGGCTGTCAGCTGTGGTCCAGCTTCATTTCCTGTTCACATGAAAACAACAACAACTGTCGTCTACTCAATCAAATGATCCCAAGCAGCGTGTGGCTCGCCTGATTGGCCGACTGTTGTCTCTCTGTGTCTCTGTCCAATCCTGACGTCTGTCCTCATTCTCCTCTCACAGCTTCACTGAGGAAACACTGAGGCCTGAACTACGAAGCCACTTCAACATGTCCAGGAGATCTTTCTGAGATCCAGCTCAACTTAACCTGACAAACACAGTCAGGCTAAGTGGTCACATGACGCTGGTTATCAACTCGTTAAGTTAACTCAGGTTTTCCTCAACAAGATCTGGGCGTGCACATGAAAGGGGCGGGGTTTACTGTGTGTGACCAATCACAGACATGGACAGTTTGACTGACAGCAGAGCCTCATATTTCACAACCAGGATCAAACTGTTCTATAATTAAAATCAGAGGAGAACAAACACATGATCCGCTCCTGAGGCAGGTGGAGAGGGAGGCGATGCGGACGGAGCCAGCCTGCCACACCGCGCCGAAGGAGGCGGGGAGCGCGGGCCCCAATTTCGCGGCCGCGGGCGGTGACCGGCGCGCCACCAATTCCGCGTCCCCGCACAGCTCTGGAGAAGCCGGCGGCCAGCGTGTCGCCGATTCCGCACCCCCGCGCAGCACTGGTGGAGGGCGCGGCTCTGGGAGGTGCGTCGGTGGTGACGTCGACGGATGCTCCGGTCTCCAACCCCCTTCCGGCCCCGGCACCAAGGCTGGTGGTAGGGCCAGCGTCCCCTGAACCCGCACCAAGGTCGGCGGTGAAGCCGACTCCCCCTGTCCCTGCACCAAGGCTGGCGGTGAAGCCGACTCCCCCTGTCCCTGCACCAAGGCTGGCGGTGAAGCCAGCGTCCCCTGTCCCTGCACCAAGGCTGGCGGTGAAGCCAGCGTCCCCTGTCCCCGCACCCAGTTCTGGCGGTGAAGCCGGCGTCCCCTGTCCCTGCACCAAGGCTGGCGGTGAAGCCAGCGTCCCCTGTCCCTGCACCAAGGCTGGCGGTGAAGCCAGCGTCCCCTGTCCCCGCACCTAGGCTGGCGGTGAAGCCAGCGTCCCCTGTCCCCGCACCTAGGCGGGCGGTGAAGCCAGCGTCCCCTGTCCCTGCACCCAGGCTGGCGGTACAGCCAGCGTCCCCTGCAGCCCCTGTTCCTGCATCAGCGGTACACCCAGCGTCCCCTGCAGCCCCTGTTCCTGCGTCGGCGGAGAGACCGACGCCTGCAGCCCCTGTCCCGTGTCCCCCGTCGGCGGTGAGGCCGACACCTGCAGCCCCTGTCCCGTGTCCCCTGTCGGCGGAGAGGCCGACACCGGCAGGCCCGGTACCTTTTGCCGGGGCGCCCGGGCGGCGTCGCCCACCTGGCCGGCCTCCGGAGAGACGCTGCTTACGTCGTCGCCCACCTGCTCGACCTCCGGACAGCCTCGGTGGGTGGGCTGGCTTCCTCTCCTGGTCCGTGGGGGGGGAGTAGGTCAGGCCGGGATAAATCCCTGGCCTGAAATTTGCGGTGGAGGTGAGGGGGCTGGGAGAGCACCCTCACCTGCTATAGAGGATCAATCAGCGCAGGTGAGAGCTGTTAGCTGATTGGTCCTCATGCTTAAAAGGCAGCGTCTGCCTTAGGACGAACCCAGGAGGAACTCAGAGACTCCGAGACTGGAGAGACTGGAGAGACGCCCTGACTGAGCTGGAAAGCCAGTCTGATTTATGTTTGATTGAAGTTTATGTTGTAGTTTAATAAATATGCGTAAAAGCAACCCGTGTGTCTCTGGCTGTGTGTGGGAGAGCCCCGTGACAAGGTCAATTGCCACAGTTTGAATCCAGGATGTGGCCTCGATAATGAGCTTTCGTTTGACACACACTGTCTCACTGACTATGAGGACACACACTGACTTTGAGGACACACACTGTCTCACTGACACTGAGGACACACACTGTGGTGGAAACCTCTGACATCACTACTCAATAAAAACACATGGACCTATTTTCAGGAAGCTGACTGAGTGCATTTGGTGTTTGGTGACAGGATGAGTCTGGAGAGATTGAGATGTTCTGGGTGAGTTAGAGATCAACTGAACCAACCAGACGTTGATTTAAACTTCCCTTATCTTTCCCTTTAAGGAGAGTGTGCACCACACAACAGTGTAGAGTCACTGTGGTCAGTGGGCGGAGCTTTTATACGGGTTGATCTCCAACTTAACCCTGGAGCAGGTTAGCCGTTCATCAGAAGTTACCGTGGTGATTTAACCCGTTAGGAAGTGGACGAGCTTCATAGGACTGAAAAAACTAAACCTGAAGTTAACCACAAATCCTGCTTGGTAGCACAGACCCTGGATCTGTGATAATGACTGTGTTTAGTAAAATACTGATGAAAGCAGCGTGGACTGACTCCAACCATCTACTGACCTCACAGTCTCCAGTCGACAGGTTGGACTCTGCTTTAGATCAAGCAGCTCCTTCACTCCTGAGTCCTGCAGGTCGTTGTTAATCAGATCCAGTTCTCTCAGATGAGAGGGGTTTGACCTCAGAGCTGAAGCCAGAGAAGAACAGCTGATCTCTGACAGTCTGCAGCTCTTCAACCTATATAAAGAATAACACTTAACTGTAAATTAAACTGAGTTAATGTTTGAAAATAACAAACAAACATTCATGTCACACAGACAAATAACATGGAAGATAAATATGAAATCAGACATGTTGGACTAAAAACGAGTCCTGATTCAGTAAAAATATATTATTTGGACCAGGTCTCTGTCCTGCAGATCAGTTTAGGAAATCCATAACTAATCTCAGTGTTTTAACAGCTGAATATTTAAGATGTCACAAATTAATTAATGAATGGATTCATGTTATGTATGAAGAGGAATTATGTTAAATTAGAAATAAAGGAGATACATTGTGGATAAATGCTGTTTTATAGATATGAGATCTACAAAAGTCAGTCAGTGAACTGACCTCAGAGTCTCCAGTCGACAGGTTGGACTCTGTAGAAAACAACACAGCTCCTTCACTCCTGAGTCCTGCAGGTCGTTGTCACTCAGATCCAGTTCTCTCAGATGAGAGGGGTTTGACCTCAGAGCTGAAGCCAGAGAAGAACAGCTGATCTCTGACAGACAGCAGCTCTTCAACCTGAAGAAAGGATACAACTTAACTGTAAATTAAACTGAGTTCATGTGTGAAAATAACAAACAAATATTCATGTCACACAGACTCATAACATGGAAGATAAATATGAAATCAGACCATGTTGGACTAAAAACGAGTCCTGATTCAGTAAAAATAGATTATTTTGGACCCGGGTCTCTCTCCTGCAGATCAGTTTAGGAAATCCAGAACTAAACCCAATGTTTTAAAAAGTAGCTGAATATTTAAAATGTCACAAATTAATTAATTAATGGATTCATGTTATGTATGAAGAGGAATTATGTTAAATTAGAATAGAGGAGATAAATTGGTTTAAATGCTGTTTTATAGATATGAGATCTACAAAAGTCAGTCAGTGAACTGACCTCAGAGTCTCCAGTCGACAGGTTGGACTCTGTAGAAAGCAACACAGCTCCTTCACTCCTGAGTCCTGCAGGTCGTTGTCACTCAGATCCAGTTCTCTCAGATGAGAGGGGTTTGACCTCAGAGCTGAAGCCAGAGAAGAACAGCTGATCTCTGACAGTCTGCAGCTCTTCAACCTATATAAAGAATAAAACTTAACTGTAAATTAAACTGAGTTAATGTTTGAAAATAACAAACAAACATTCATGTCACACAGACAAATAACATGGAAGATAAATATGAAATCAGACATGTTGGACTAAAACCGAGTCCTGATTCAGTAAAAATATATTATTTGGACCAGGTCTCTGTCCTGAAGATTGGTTGAGGAAATCCAGAAACTAATCTCAATGTTTTAACAGCTGAATATTTAAGATGTCACAAATTAATTAATGAATGGATTCATGTTATGTATGAAGAGGAATTATGTTAAATTAGAAATAAAGGAGATACATTGTTGATAAATGCTGTTTTATAGTTATGAGATCTACAAAAGTCAGTCAGTGAACTGACCTCAGAGACTCCAATCGACAGGTTGGACTCTGTAGAAAACCACACAGCTCCTTCACTCCTGAGTCCTGCAGGACGTTTAGACTCAGATCCAGTTCTCTCAGATGAGAGGGGTTTGACCTCAGAGCTGAAGCCAGAGAAGAACAGCTGATCTCTGACAGACTGCAGTAATCCAACCTGAATAAAGAAATCTGAATATTTGAATGTGTCCTCCTGTTGTTGTGGATCGTCATCATGTCAACACAGACTCTCAACATGCTGCTGACCTCAGTCCAGTCTGTGACCTGAAGATAAATATCAGATCAGACATGTTGGACCATTGTTTCATTCATCACCTTCTTCTCTGTGTGTTTGGTCACTGAGCAGGTTTGTGTAATTAAACACTGTTTAAAGTAGGGATGGCTCCTGACAGTCACTTCCTGTTTGTTTCTATACTTATCAACTGTCAACGTGTTTCAATAAGAATGTGTCTTATTCTGAAAACCTGAGGAGGACGAGTGCTCGGCCTCAGTCCACATGTTATTTACTGACACTTTCTTAGTGATCAGGAGCAGGTGAGTGCAGGTGAATGGAGTTGGGCTGATGAGGAGATGTGACTGACAGGCTGGGTGAGTGACAGATGACTGAGGGACAGTGAGCAGAGCAGAACTGTGACAATTCAAATAAATAATGACCGAATAAGAAAGAAAGTTGGAAAAGTGAACAAGGATTTAAGGACCTCAGAGTCTCCAGTCGACAGTTTGGACTCTCCAGTCCAGAACACAGTGGCTTCACTCCTGAATCCCACAGGTAGTTTCGTCTCAGATCCAGTTCTCTCAGATGTGAGGGGTCTGACTTCAGAGCTGAGGCCACGACTTCCCAGTGAGTCTGTGAGAGTTCACAACCATCGAGTCTGTAATTAAAGAAAATATCAAATCTGTTAGAATTAGGGGGACTCACACTGCACTGGTTGGCGTTGGTGTACAAACACAGGGTGGTAATTCTAGTTTGACAAGAAAGAAGAATAAACAATATTTCCTGCTTCTTCAGTTTAAAGGGGACATAGCATGCCCATGTTACCACAAGTTGATATGGTTCCTTGGGGTCTTAATGAAATGTCTGTAACATACTTTGGTCAAAATACCACAAGGATCATTTCAAACAGCACCCTTTTTACCCTGTATAAAACAGCCCTCCACAGAGTGACCTGTTTTGAGTGCCTGTTCCTTTAAATGCTAATGAGCCAGCTCCCCCCTCCCCCTCTCCCCCCATGATTTTAAACGATATAAATTACATATTTTATATGATATAAATTATCAAATATGCATCCCATACTTTGTATTCCCCTTCTGTTGTCCTGGAGTTTTAATTTTCCCAATCACATAATAAATGTCCCCCTCTGCCCATCCAATACAAGCACACAAGCAGACAGACAGAGAGAGAAAGAGAGGTGGGGGGGGGGGGCTATGAAGACCATCATTTACCCCCGAACCCCGAATTCAACGGGTACAACAACAAGCGTAGAAAGCAGAATCGCGGGGCTGACCTTATATATACAGTCTATGGGGCTGACCAGCGGAGAAATGCACGTCCCGTGTGACCAGCCAGGCGGCTGCTCGCTTGAGAACGGCGCTGCGCTGCACTTCCGCGTCCGGTGTAAACCCGGCGTAACGAGGGGGGGGCTCTGTGTGTTTGTGTTTGTGGGTGAGGTGGGGGGTGGGCCAAGGCCATGTAGGGAGACTTCCAGTTCCTTGTTACGACACAAAACCCAGGAAGCTCAATCGAGCGCTCAAGCATGACGTTTTCTGACCTTAGAGGAACCATAACAAAACGCGCGAGTGTTTTTTTTCCCAGAGTTTTTGGGTTGGTAGACATGAGCCAGATACCCACATAACGGGTAGAAGCACTAAAGTGGAATTTGCATGATATGTCCCCTTTAAAGGAACAGTCAGTGATTCTAATCCAAAACACTTATTCTGTGATTGTCGCCTCACATTGTGCTAGCTGTTTGCTCATATATACAGTATATACAATAATCTCCCTTGCACCCCACATGGTCGTATGTCTGAACCCTCAAACTCCAGCACAGTGATCACATCTGATCTTGTTCTTCTGTATGTACATGAGAACAATGAGAATGTATATGTATACATAATAATAACTTTATTACACACACACACACGCACGCACGCACGCACCACACACACACACACACACACACACACACACACACACACACACCACACACACACACACACACACACACACACCACGAACAGTGTTGACCACTGCAACACCATGCTGCCGAAAACAATGAGAATCATTTAACACTGAGTGTATTTGAAGAACGACTCATCTACACTGATTGAACATGTTATTGATCATGTCTGTACTCACAGAGCCTTCCTGCAGTTCCTCACAGCTGGGATCAGTCTCAGTCGACCCTGGTCTAATGTGTTGAACTTCTTCAGGTCCAACTCATCCAGAACCTCCTCTGACATCTGCAGCATGTAGGCCAGAGCTGAGCAGTGGATCTCAGAGAGTTTCTCCTTTGATTTGTTCTCTGACATCAGGAACTGTTGCATCTGCTGATGAACTGAGTGGTCGTTCGTCTCAGTCAGACAGTGGAAGATGTTGATGCTTCTGTCAGGAGAAATGTCACCACTCTTCATCTTCTTCAGGTTGTTGATGACTCTCTGGATGATCTCTGGATTGTTCTCTGTCTGACCCAGCAGGCCTCCTAAGACTCTCTGGTTGGACTCCAGACTGAGGCCGTGAAGGAAGCGAACAAACAGGTCCAGATGACCATTTGTACTGGTGAGGGATTTCTCCATGGTTCTCTTCAGGAGGTCATCCAGGGAGAAGGTACTGTCTGTGTTCCTATATGTTCCCAAGAAGTTGTTGAGTTCTTTTCTGTTCCTCTTGGTGTAACAGTGGAACATGTAGACTGCAGCCAGAAACTCCTGAACGCTCAGATGAACAAAGCAGTAGACTGATTTCTGGAAGATCACACACTCTCTTCTGAAGATCTCAGCACAAACTCCTGAGTACACCGAGGCCTCTGGGACATTAAGACCACACCACTCCAGGTCTTCTTGGTAGAACATGATGTTTCCTTCCTCCAGATGTTTAAACGCCAGCCTCCCAGCTTCAGGAGAACGTCCCTGTCAGCCTCCGTCAGCTGCTGTGGAGTCGTCTCATGTCCCTCACCGTACTTGTTGTTCTTCCTCTTTGTCTGAACCAGCAGGAAGTATGAGTACAGGTCAGTCAGGGTCTTGGGCAGCTCTCCTCTCTGGTCTGTGGTCAACATGTGCTCCAGAACTGTAGCACTGATCCAGCAGAAGACTGGGATTTGACACATGATGTGGAGGCTCCTGGACGTCTTGATGTGTGAGATGATTCTGCTGCACAGCTCTTCATCACTGAATCTCCTCCTGAAGTACTCCTCCTTCTGGGCGTCAGTGAAGCCTCGTACGTCTGTGACCCTGTCAACACATGTAGGAGGGATCTGATTGGCCGCCGCAGGTCTGGAGGTTATCCAGACGAGAGCCGAGGGAAGCAGATTCCCCTGGATGAGGTTTGTCAGCAGCACGTTGACTGATGACCTCTGTGTGACTGACACAACCTTCCTGTCGTTGAAGTCCAGAGAAAGTCTGCTTTCATCCAGGCCGTCAAAGATGAACAAAGGTTTACAGACAGCGAGCGTCTCTGCCGTGAGCTTCTCTAACGTTGGATGGAAAACACGGAGCAGCGTGAGAAGACTGTGCTGCTGGTCTTTCACCAGGTTCAGCTCCCTGAATGAAAGCACAGTCAGCAGACGCACATCTTGGTTTTCTAAACCCTCTGCCCAGTCCAGAGTGAACTTCTGCACCGAGAAGGTTTTTCCAACGCCAGCGACGCCGTTTGTCAGGACGACTCTGATGCTGCTCTGCTGGTCAGTTGAGGCTTTAAAGATGTCGTGGCACTTGATGGGAGTGTCGTGGAGGCTCTTCCTCTTGGAAGCCGTCTCAAGCTGCCTCACCTCATGTTGAGTATTAACCTCTTCACTCTGTCCCTCTGTGATGTAGAGCTCATTGTAGATCCTGTTGAGGAGGGTTCTACTTCCTGTTTCATCAGTTCCTTCAGTCACATGTTCACATCTCCTCCTCAGACTGACCTTATGTTCATCTAAAACCTCCTGCAGACCACGATCTGCTGAAAGACAAGAAACAATGTCAGAGACAGAGAATCTGAGAATCTGCTGATTGTTTTCATCAGATACAGAAAAACTACAGAAAATAAAAGCTTTTTAACTCTGTGGTTTTATAACGATGTTAAATGTTGATGCTGTATGAAGGAACAAATAAAACAACATGTGCTGATGTCAGAAGTGAAGACATCAGCAGACACATGTACAGTGCTGCTCTGACCGGCTGTCTGAGCTCCAGCTCCTGTTCGGGATCTTTTTCCACACTGGGGACAGGAGGAGTCTCCTGAAGAACCAGACTGGTCCCAGTATGAGGTGATGCACTGTCTGCAGAACCAGTGTCCACAGCTGGTGGAGACTGGATCCTTCAGGACGTCCTGACACGAAGCACAGCAGGACGACTGCTCCTCCTCAGAAACATGCCTCCTCTTCCTCTCTCTGTGAAGACATTTCCTGGTAACTCACATGTCACAGTCACAGGTTGTCATTACTTCTGTCAAGGAGGTTTTGTTTTCACCCAGTATGTTTCTGTGTTGGTTGGTTCGTTAGTGGGATTATGAAAAACTACAGATTACCAGTAAACTTGGAATTTGGTGCAGATCCAAATAAAAATGAGTATGTAGTGAATTCCAAAGTGGTTTCATAAGGAGCGTGTTGGTTCTTGGTGGAGGTCTGAGCTCTTTGAGTGATTCTGAGAGATCAGTCACCAACTTCAATGAAGCTGTGTCCTAATGCAGGGGCCACACTAGAGGAAACTAAATCCTCTTCAGAGCAGTTCACAGTAGAAACAGTCTCTTACTTTGTGTGTGAGGGTCCAGGTTCAGGACTGAAGTTTGGATGAAGTCCCATGGACCGGTCACTCTTCAGAGACACACAGCTGATCACTGGAGACTCTGCTCTGTCCTCCTCTTCCTCCTCATAACCACTCATCTTCAGTCTGAGAGGAAAAACACTGACACTGACTGTGAGCTGAAACACACACAATGAAGCCAGGTACGTAAATTCAGTGTTTCTTCAAATATAGTACAGTAAAATAATATGAATGAATAATATAAATGTTGCTGAACACTCACCAGCCTCAGACTTCACGTCTCCTCCGTCTGCTCCTTGTAGTTCGAACTAAGTCTGAACACTTTCACTTTCACTGGCTGCTCCTCCGCTCTGCAGTTACTGGAAATCACATGACTCTGTGTGTGTGTGTGTGTGTGTGTGTGTGTGTGTGTGTGTGTGTGTGTGTGTGTGTGTGTGTGCGTGTGCGTGTGCCTGTACGTGCGTGTGTGTGTGTGTTTTAACATTAAAGTCATATATTTACATCCAATATGAAGATAAACCCATCACCATGTTGATGTGTTCAGGTATGGTTGCCGTAGCAGTGTCGTGTAGGAGGGAACGTGGACAATCTGTCTTTGACAAACAGGACAAGTAGCTGAGCCTCCGCTCGCAGTCCCTCGACTTGTCCCCCGACTTGTCCCTCGGGAGCCCGGGGCGGCTGGGTGACTGCCCGGAGGGGGCATCGTGCTATCTTTAAAAAGCCCACGATTAAAGAGCCACCAGCTCACGGTTCAAACAGATTCTCTCTGCTCAACGGCTGCGTCATTGAGAAGCAAACTCTGGTTATTCCGCTGGTTAAATACAGTCAGGTCGTAATTCACGTCGGCAGCAACGACTTCCGGCTTCGTATGTCGGAGCTCACTGAAGTTAATGTGGAGTCCGTGTGTGCTTTTGCAAAAACGATGTCGGACTCTGTAGTTTCCTCTGGACCTCTTCCGAACACGACCGGTGATGTTTAGCCGCATGTTGTCTTTTACCCGCTGTCTGTCCAGGTGCTGTCCTGTGAACGGTTCCGGGCTTTGTAGACAACTGGCAAACTCTTTGGAGGAAACCTGGTCTTGTTGGGAGAGACGCGTTCCTCCCACTTGGGATGGAGCAGCTCTCTTATCTAGGAATATTACTCAGTGTATAAAATGACGACCCAGAGTTGGGACCAGGACGCAGAGCTGCAGTGCTACACACTTCTCTGCGCTCCCTCTGGACCAGTCACACAACCACAACCCCATAGAGACTGTGTCTGTCCCCCGTCCCATTACATTATTTAAATCAACAATAACAGAGGGAGAATTCCACACAAAAAAAACTAATACAAATTAACACAACCTCTGCAACAACACAACAAACAAAGACTTTTAAATGTGGACTTTTAAACATAAGATCACTGTCATCGAAGGCTATTTTAGTAAATGAACCAGTCTCAGATCACAACATTGATTTATTGTCCCTCACTGAGACCTGGCTCCATCCTGATGAATATGTCAGCCTAAATGAATCTACTCCCCCCCCCCCAGTCATGTAAATACACACGTTCCCTGACACTTTGGCCGAGGAGGTGGAGTTGCTGCTGTTTTTAACTCAAGTCTATCAATTAATCCTAAACCTGAACTAAGCTACAACTCATTTGAAAGTCTTGTTCTTAGTCTTCCACACCAATCCAAGAAATACCAACAGCCAATCATATTTGCTGTAGTTTAACGAGCTCCGGGGGCTTATTCTGAATTTTTAACGGAATTCCCAGTTTTTATCAAACTTTAAAACAAATAAAATTATTATTATCGGTGACTTTAATATTCATGTTGACATAATAATGATGCCTTAGCGTAGCATTTATTTCAGTACTAGACTCAATTGGTTTCAGTCAGTGTGTACACCTACCTACTCATTGTTGTAACCACACACTTGACCTATAGTACTTCCACATAATCCTATCAGACCATAATTTAATAACCTTCAATTTCTCATTATCCCGTATTATCCTTCGATTTAACCAACGAATTCTTTAAAAACCCAAATTCCACTGAGATTGACCATCTTGTCGATAGCTCAGTAAAGTCATTACGATTTACATTAGACTCCACAGCACCTCTAAAGAAGAAGCATGTAGAACATAGTAAATTTGCTCCCTGGTATAATTCCAACACACATGAATTAAAACAAGCGTCAAGAAAACTAGAAAGGAAGTGGCGCTCCAACAACTGTGCTGAAAATCACTTAGCCTGGGAAAATAGCGTTAAAGTTAATAAGAAGGCTCCACAAAGCAAGAGCTGCCTACTAATCCACATTAATAGAAGAAAATAAAAACAACCCCAGGTTTCTCTTCAGCTCTGTAGCTGACAGAGAGTCACACCTCCACCCAACCCAGTATCCCTCCATCCCTGAATAACAATATCTTAGATAAATGGCTTAGATAAATTAGCCAATCAAAATCGATGTCATTTTTTTTAGCAGCTTGAGTTACCGACAGCTATAATAACCGTATGTTCTAATAAACTGACATGATCTCATCGATGTGCACCAATGACGTCGAACGATAACGTGCTCTCGATGTGCATGGCATTGGAAGTCCACGCCTTCAGTGTTTTTAAGATGTTGTTATTTCCAGATTGTGCGCTAACATTCACTCATTGTGTCCTCAGGAGGCAAGAAGAAACCACTGAAGGCCCCAAAGAAACAGTCCAAGGAAATGGACGAAGTGAGTTTTCCTCTCGGGCTAAACTGTCGCTCCATGACGATTGTACATGATGAATAATATACACAGTACTTGTATTGTTTACAATTTGCCAGGAACGATTATAGAAAGCCCCCACTTGTTCACAAAGCTCCGTCTAGTGTCCGTTGGATATGTGTTTCAGGAAGATGATGATGAAGCTGTTTTTGTGTATTTTTTTTATTATTAACTAATGGTTAAAAACTGACTGTTAGTTGTAACCCAGATATAAGAGCGACATGGGACAGGCGTGAAGTCAGAGGATTGTAAGCTTGCGTTGTGTCTGCAGGAGGATGTCGCCTACAAGCAGAAGCAGAAGGAAGACCAGAAGGCTTTGGATGCACTGAAGGTCAAAGCTGCAAAAGGAAATTTAGGTAAGAGCTAGTTAGTTAGAGGTAGATGAGAAACGGTGTCATTATAGCTCCTTTAAGTTGTTTGCATGAACACACAGTGGAGAGAAGAACCATAACAACCTGATCTAAACATATGATCTGAACACGTGTCACATGGTCATTTATACGTGGTATCAGGCACACAAACAAATTGGAAGCAACCCACCCTCATAAAACAAAACTTCCAAATGATCATGATATAATTATCAATATTGTCTTAATCAATCATGTTAGTTTATTCTCAACACGGTGCTGTGGTTGACTCATAAACCAGCTCCTGATTTCCCTTGTTGGAGCAGCACTGCAGAACTAGAGGGTAGAGATGCTTCCTGATGTATTGAAAGTGTCTCAGTCTGATATGTGTAGTTTCTTTTTTTAAATTTTCTTTCAATGTGACTTTGCTGAAGCAAGAACAAGAGAGTTGTAAATTGTATAAATACTCATGGTCTGGACTGTAATGTGAATGTTTTGATTATTTAAACCTCACATGTAATGGATCATATGAACTCCCAGGAAGTTCAAATTCCATGTATAGTCTTTGTCTTTTAGACACACGAACACATTCATTCACCTATTTGATATTAAAACATGGCTCTACTTGACCACAGGAATAACTGGTCAGATTGGAGGTTTTGTTAACTTTCCCTTTTTCCCCTCCAGGTGGCAGCGGAATCAAGAAATCGGGCAAGAAGTAAAATCTGAATGTGACGGTGATGTTCATTTCCCCCCCCGGCCTCGCTTCCTGTGTCTGCGGCGTTTGAATGCTTGCTGAAAGACTCTGTTCTCTGTTAAACATGAACCCTGTCAAACTCAAAACTGGCCTTGGTGTTAAGCTGCTCCAGTGGAAATGTGTAGAAAAAGAGTCTCATAATTTTGCGGATATCGGGGACGGGAATATCTGTTGCCAATCTGGCCTGGTACACGCATCATGACACCCTACTATCGTGAAATTAGATGTTCCACACTGTGATATTTGTTGTTGAAAACACTTCCCTCAGTCATACACACTGACCCAAAACCTGCAAATGCAGTTTAGAAGTGGACATCTTAACAAATTCTGATCTCCGCTGTATCTTGTTTTGTCTCCAAGTTAAACTCAAATCACCCTCTTATTTCTTCAGTTGTTTTGTTTTGTTTTTTTAACAGGGAGATACCAATAAAGTTTTTGTAATTACTTCTTGTTTTTTAAGTTCTTTTGTCAGTTGTAAATAATTCTTCTCTAATCTCAACCATCACGATGTGAGTAAAGTAACAGCAGCAAGGACAGATTTCTGTTTAAACTGAAGTGATGATCTCATGAAATCAATAATTGGCAATCAAATAATTTTATTTTTTTCCATAAAGCAGTGACACGTTATGAGCTAGTACAACAGATTCTATTGACCACAATTTAATAACCTTGGATTTCTCATCAGAATATAGGCCATTAATAAAAAACTCATTTTCTAGATGTCTACCTGATAGTGCTGTAGCTAAATTTAAGGAAATAATTCCAATTACATTTAAACCCATATTATCCCTCGATATAACCAACGAATTCTTTAAGAACCCGAGCTCCACTGAGATTGACCATCTAGTCGATAGCTCAGTAAAGTCATTACGATTTACATTGGACTCCACAGCGCCTCTAAAGAAGCGTGTAGAACATAGTAAATTAGCTCCCTGGTATAATTCCAACACACATGAATTAAAACAAGCGTCAAGAAAACTAAAGGAAGTGGCGCTCCATCAACTGTGCTGAAAATCACCTAGCCTGGAAAAATAGTGTTAAAGTTAATAAGAAGGCTCCACAAAGCAAGAGCTGCCTACTAATCCACATTAATATAAGAAAATAAAAACAACCCCAGGTTTGTCTTCAGCTCTGTAGCTGACAGAGTCACACCTCCACCCAACCCAGTATCCCTCCATCCCTGAATAACAATATCTTTATGACCTTTAATGATAAAATTCTAACAATTATAAATAATATCAACCACCATCTGCCCCCAGTCGGCACTAATACACCATCAAGAATAGAAATCTCAGAAACAGCTGAGAATCTTATCAATTATTTAGACAACTTCTCTCTGATCAGAGTGTTTATATATTCTGCTTGTGTTGTGTCATTTCAATAAACACATTCCTCATGTGAATAAACACAATCGGGGCAAGAAGGTTGCTGGTTTGAATCCGGTTCAGATGGGGTCTTCCTGTGTGGAGTCTGCATGTTCTCCCCGTGTTTTAAACAGGTGCTCCGGCTTCATCTCACAAACACATGCAGATTAGGGGTTGTGTAGATTGGAGACTACACACAAGCTGCTGCTGCTTCAGCCTCTGGATCCTCAGGACACAGCTCAGCCTCCGTCCACACACACTGTCCTCTTCACACTCACCTTCACAAAGATCACAATCTGTTGAGAGAAGAAGACATCAGTGTTTCCAGAGACTCACTTCATCAGCTGTGAGTCAGTGATGCAGCACATCCAGTAGAAAGAGCAGCAGGGACTTCAGTCCTGTTCAGAGGTGGAGCAGCTTCCTCTCTGCTTCATGTTCACGTGTTGGAATGAACACGCTAAGAGCTAAGTGTGTTTCCTCTGCATGTCAAAGTGCAGAGTGGACACCTGAGAGGTGGATTTACTGCTGTTACAGGTGAAGACATGTTTCACTGTGTGTTGATGAACATCTGCTTCTGACAAACTGGACCAGATGAGACAGATGGACCTCAGCAGAGGTTCTGCTCTGTATAAAGAGCTCCTGGTTACCATGGTGATGATGAGAGGCTTCAGTCACACTGATCTCCGAGCTGTGACAAAGATCCACCTGATCAGTTCTTCACTGATGAAGTGAGAGAACAAACTGTCTCAGATCAGATGAAGACGACCCGTCTCTGTTCATCGTGTGAGGCTGTCAGCTGTGGTCCAGCTTCATTTCCTGTTCACATGAAAACAACTGTCGTCTTCACATCAACTCAATCAAATGATCCCAAGCAGCTTCTGGCTCTGTTGATTGGCCGACTGTTGTCTCTCTGTGTCTCTGTCCAATCCTGACGTCTGTCCTCATTCTCCTCTCACAGCTTCACTGAGGAAACACTGAGGCCTGAACTACGAAGCCACTTCAACATGTCCAGGAGATCTTTCTGAGATCCAGCTCAACTTAACCTGACAAACACAGTCAGGTTAAGTGGTCACATGACGCTGGTTATCAACTCGTTAAGTTAACTCAGGTTTTCCTCAACAAGATCTGAGCGTGCACATGAAAGGGGCGGGGTTTACTGCGTATGACCAATCACAGACATGGACAGTTTGACTGACAGCAGAGCCTCATATTTCACAACGAGGATCAAACTGTTCTATAATAAAAATCAGAGGAGAACAAACACATGATCCAGAATAAAAGAAACTCCGTCACAGCTGCTAAATGCAGGAAGAACAGCTGGTCAAACATCTGGGATTGTGTCAATGTGTAAGTTACAGCGCCCCCTGGTGGCATTTGATAAAAATATATTACATGACCACGACATAATAACGTGAGTGAACGAGATAAATAACTCGAGGCCACGAGATCTGAATCTGTTGTTTACTAACAAGACGAGTGGAAGAGAAGAAGATTCTTGATGAGAAACGTTTGAATCCCAGGATGTGGCACACACTGTCTCACTGACTCTGAGGACACACACTGTCTCACTGACTCTGAGGACACACACTGTCTCACTGTCTCTGAGGACACACACTGTCTCACTGACTCTGAGGACACACTGTCTCACTGACTGTGAGGACACACACTGTCTTGGAAACCTCTGACATCACTACTCAATAGAAACACATGGACCTATCTTCAGGAAGCTGACTGAGTGCATCTGGTGTTTTGGTGACAGGATGAGTCTGGAGAGATTGAGATGTTCTGGGTGAGTTAGAGATCAACTGAACCAACCAGACGTTGATTTAAACTTCCCTTATCCTTCCCTTTAAGGAGAGTGTGCACCACACAACAGTGTAGAGTCACTGTGGTCAGTGGGCGGAGCTTTTATACGGGTTGATCTCCAACTTAACCTGGAGCAGGTTAGCCGTTCATCAGAAGTTACCATGGTGATCTACCTCGTTAAGAAGTGGACGAGCTTCGTAGGACTGAAAAAACTAAACCTGAAGTTAACTGATAACCACAAATCCTGCTTGGTAGCACAGACCCTGGATCTGTACTGTGATACTGACTGTGTTTAGTAAAATACTGATGAAAGCAGCGTGGACTGACTCCAACCATCTACTGACCTCACAGTCTCCAGTCGACAGGTTGGACTCTGCTTTAGATCAAGCAGCTCCTTCACTCCTGAGTCCTGCAGGTCGTTTCCCCTCAGATCCAGTTTTCTCAGATGAGAGGGGTTTGACCTCAGAGCTGAAGCCAGAGAAGAACAGCTGATCTCTGACAGTCTGCAGTGATCCAACCTGGATAAAGAATAAAACTAACTGTAAATTAAACTGAGTTCATGTGTTGAAATAACATACAAATATCCATGTCAGCACAGACTCATAACATTGAAGATAAATATGAAATCAGACATGTTGGACTAAAAACGAGTCCTGATTCAGTAAAAATAGATTATTTGTTCCCGGTCTCTGTCCTGCAGATCAGTTTAGGAAATCCAGAACTAAACTCAGATGTGTTTTAACAAGTAGCTGAATATTTAAAATGTCACAAATTAATTAATGAATGGATTCAAGTTATGTATGAAGAGGAATTATGTTAAATTAGAATTAGAGGAGATAAATTGTGTTTAAATGCTGTTTTATAGATATGAGATCTACAAAAGTCAGTCAGTGAACTGACCTCAGAGTCTCCAGTCGACAGGTTGGACTCTGTAGAAAACCACACAGCTCCTTCACTCCTGAGTCCTGCAGGTCGTGTTATTCAGATCCAGTTCTCTCAGATGAGAGGGGTTTGACCTCAGAGCTGAAGCCAGAGAAGAACAGTGATCTCTGACAGACAGCAGCTCCTAAACCTGGATAAAGAAATATGAATATTTGAATGTGTCCTCCTGTTGTTGTGGATCGTCATCATGTCAACACAGTCTCTCAACATGCTGCTGACCTCAGTCCAGTCTGTGACCTGAAGATAAATATCAGATCAGACATGTTGGACCATTGTTTCATTTATCAGCTTCCTCTCTGTGTTTGGTCACTGAGCAGGTTTGTGTAATTAAACACTGTTTAAAGTATGGATGGCTCCTGACAGTCACTTCCTGTTTGTTTCTATACTTATCAACTGTCCAACATGTTTCAATAAGAATGTGTCTTATTTTGAAAACCTGAGGAGGACGAGTGCTCGGCCTCAGTCCACATGTTATTTACTGACACTTTCTTAGTGATCAGGAGCAGGTGAGTGCAGGTGAATGGAGTTGATGAGGTGGACGTGACTGACAGGCTGGGTGAGTGACAGATGACTGAGGGACAGTGAGCAGAGCAGAACTGAGACAATTCAAATAAATAATGACCGAATAAGAAAGAAAGTTGGAAAAGTGAACAAGGATTTAAGGACCTCAGAGTCTCCAGTTGACAGTTTGGACTCTCCAGTCCAGAACACAGCAGCTTCACTGCTGAATCCTGCAGCTCGTTGTCACTCAGATCCAGTTTTCTCAGATGAGAGGGGTCTGACTCAGAGCTGAGGCCAGAGAAGAACAGCTGATCTCTGACAGTCTGCAGCTCTTCAACCTGGATAAAGAAATATGAATATTAGAATGTGTCCTCCTGTTGTTGTGGATCGTCATCATGTCAACACAGACTCTCAACATGCTGCTGACCTCAGTCAGTCTGTGACCTGAAGATAAATATCAGATCAGACATGTTGGACCATTGTTCATTCATCACCTTCTCTGTGTGTTTGGTCACTGAGCAGGTTTGTGTAATTAAACACTGTTTAAAGTCGGGATGGCTCCTGACAGTCACTTCCTGTTTGTTTCTATACTTATCAACTGTCCAACGTGTTTCAATAAGAATGTGTCTTATTTTGAAAACCTGAGGAGGACGATGTGCTCGGCCTCAGTCCACATGTTATTTACTGACACTTTCTTAGTGATCAGGAGCAGGTGAGTGCAGGTGAATGGAGTTGATGAGGTGGACGTGACTGACAGGCTGGGTGAGTGACAGATGACTGAGGGACAGTGAGCAGAGCAGAACTGAGACAATTCAAATAAATAATGACCGAATAAGAAAGAAAGTTGGAAAAGTGAACAAGGATTTAAGGACCTCAGAGTCTCCAGTCGACAGTTTGGACTCTCCAGTCCAGAACACAGCAGCTTCACTCCTGACTCCTTCAGGTCGTTGAAACTCAGATCCAGTTCTCTCAGATGTGAGGGGTCTGACTTCAGAGCTGAGGCCACGACTTCACACTGAGTCTCTGAGAGTCCACATCCACGGAGTCTGTAATTAAAGAAAATATCAAATCTGTGAGAATTAAATCAGAGCCTCAAGAGAATCCTTTCAAATTTGGTACAATTCATTCAGACTAACAGAGGAACTCATTAGATTCAGGTGGTCAAAGGTCAATGGACAAGGTCACAAAACATGTTCATGGCCTCTTGAACATGATATCTCAAGTCTGTCTTTAGGGGATTTCTTCACATTTTGACTCAAAGATAAACTGATTAGATTTCAGTGGTCAAAGGTCAAAGGTTACAGTGACCTCATATTATTGTGAATGCAACATGTCAGGAACCTGGAGGGACGGACACTGCACTGGTTGGTGGTGGCGTACAAACGCAGGCTGGGAATTCTAGTTTGACAAGAAAGAAGAATAAACTATATTTCCTGCTTCTTCAGTTTAAAGGAACCGTCAGTGATTCTAATCCAAAACACTTATTCAGTGATCGTCTCCTCACACTGTGCTAGCTGTTTGCTCATATATATATATATATATATATATATATATATATATATATATATATATATATATATATATATATATATACACAGTATATACAATAATCTCCCTTGCACCCCACATGGTCGTATGTCTGAACCCTCAAACTCCAGCACAGTGATCACATTGGATTTCACTCTCCACATCTGATCTAGTTGTTCCCATATGTACATCTTTGGGTTTGAGGAGGAAGCTGGAGAACCCAGAGAAAACCCTGCAGACACAAGGAGAACCTCCTCCTCACAGAAAGGCTGCACTAACAGTGTTGACCACTGCAACACCATGCTGCCCAAAACAATGAGAATCATTTAACACTGTGTGTATTTGAAGGACGACTCATCTACACTGATTGAACATGTTATTGATCATGTCTGGACTCACAGAGCCTTCCTGCAGTTCCTCACAGCTGGGATCAGTCTCCGTCGACCCTGGTCTGATGTGTTGAACTTCTCCAGGTCCAACTCATCCAGAACCTCCTCTGACATCTGCAGCATGTAGGCCAGAGCTGAGCAGTGGATGACAGAGAGTTTCTCCTCTGATTTGTTCTCTGACGTCAGGAACTGTTGCATCTGCTGATGAACTGAGTGGTCGTTCATCTCAGTCAGACAGTGGAAGATGTTGATGCTTCTGTCAGGAGAAATGTTAACACTGTCCATCTCCTTCAGGTTGTTGATGACTCTCTGGATGATCTCTGGATTGTTCCCTGTCAGACCCAGGAGGCCTCCTAAGACTCTCTGGTTGGACTCCAGACTGAGGCCGTGAAGGAAGCGGACAAACAGGTCCAGATGACCATTTGTACTGGTGAGGGATTTCTCCATGGTTCTCTTCAGGAGGTCATCAAGGGAGACTTTACTCCATGTGTTCCTATATGTTCCCAAGAAGTTGTTGAGTTCTTCTGTGTTCCTCTTGGTGTAACAGTGGAACATGTAGACTGCAGCCAGGAACTCCTGAACACTCAGATGAACAAAGCAGTAGACTGATTTCTGGAAGATCACACACTCTCTTCTGAAGATCTCAGTACAAACTCCTGAGTTACACCGAGGCCTCTGGGACATTAAGACCACACCACTCCAGGTCTTCTTGGTAGAACATGATGTTTCCTTCCCTCAGATGTTTAAGCGCCAGCCTCCCCAGCTTCAGGAGAACGTCCCTGTCAGCCTCCGTCAGCTGCTGTGGAGTCGTCTCATGTCCCTCACCGTACTTGTTGTTCTTCCTCTTTGTCTGAACCAGCAGGAAGTGTGAGTACAGGTCAGTCAGGGTCTTGGGCAGCTCTCCTCTCTGGTCTGTGGTCATGTGCTCCAGAACTGTAGCACTGATCCAGCAGAAGACTGGGATTTGACACATGATGTGGAGGCTCCTGGACGTCTTGATGTGTGAGATGATTCTGCTGCACAGCTCTTCATCACTGAATCTCCTCCTGAAGTACTCCTCCTTCTGGGCGTCAGTGAAGCCTCGTACTTCTGTGACCCTGTCAACACATGTAGGAGGGATCTGATTGGCCGCCGCAGGTCTGGAGGTTATCCAGACGAGAGCCGAGGGAAGCAGATTCCCCTGGATGAGGTTTGTCAGCAGCACGTTGACTGATGACCTCTGTGTGACATCAGACACAAGCTTCTTGTCGTTGAAGTCCAGAGAAAGTCTGCTTTCATCCAGGCCGTCAAAGATGAACAAAGGTTTACAGACAGCGAGCGTCTCTGCCGTGAGCTTCTGTAACGCTGGATGGAAAACACGGAGCAGCGTGAGAAGACTGTGCTGCTGGTCTTTCACCAGGTTCAGCTCCCTGAACGAAAGCACAGTCAGCAGACCCACATCTTGGTTTTTTAAACCCTCTGCCCAGTCCAGAGTGAACTTCTGCACGAGAAGGTTTTTCCAACGCCAGCGACGCCGTTGGTCAGGACGACTCTGATGCTGCTCTGCTGGTCAGTTAAGGCTTTAAAGATGTCGTGGCACTTGATGGGAGTGTCGTGGAGGCTCTTCCTCTTGGAAGCCGTCTCAAGCTGCCTCACCTCATGTTGAGTATTAACCTCTTCACTCTGTCCCTCTGTGATGTAGAGCTCAGTGTAGATCCTGTTGAGGAGGGTTTTACTTTCTGTTTTATCAGTTCCTTCAGTCACATGTTCACATCTCCTCCTCAGACTGAGCTTATGTTCATCTAAAACCTCCTGCAGACCACGATCTGCTGAAAGACAAGAAACAATGTCAGAGACAGAGAATCTGAGAATCTGCTGATTGTTTTCATCAGATACAGAAAAACTACAGAAAATAAAAGCTTTTTAACTTTGTGGTTTTATAACGATGTTAAATGTTGATGCTGTATGAAGGAACAAAATAAAACAACATGTGCTGATGTCAGAAGTGAAGACATCAGCAGACACATGTACAGTGCTGCTCTGACCGGCTGTCTGAGCTCCAGCTCCTGTTCGGGATCTTTTTCCACACTGGGGACAGGAGGAGTCTCCAGAAGAACCAGACTGGTCCCAGTATGAGGTGATGCACTGTCTGCAGAACCAGTGTCCACAGCTGGTGGAGACTGGATCCTTCAGGACGTCCTGACACGAAGCACAGCAGGACGACTGCTCCTCCTCAGAAACATGACTCCTCTTCCTCTCTCTGTGAAGACATTTCCTGGTAACTCACATGTCACAGTCACAGGTTGTCATTACTTCTGTCAAGGAGGTTTTGTTTTCACCCAGTATGTTTGTGTGTTGGTTGGTTCGTTAGTGGGATTATAAAAAACAACAGATTACCAGTAAACTTGGTGGAAGGTTGTGGTTTGTGAACCAGATCGGGAGGTGGGGGGGGGGGGGGGGGGGGGGGGACTGATACACGTTCAGAGGACTGATGTTTACCAGTGTGTGGAATTTGGTGCAGATCCAAATAAAAATGAGTCTCTAGTGAATTCCAAAGTGGTTTCATAAGGAGCGTGTTGGTTCTTGGTGGAGGTCTGAGCTCTTTGACTGATTCTGAGAGATCAGTCCCCAACTTCAATGAAGCTGTGTCCTAATGCAGGGGCCACACTAGAGGAAACTAAATCCTCTTCAGAGCAGTTCACAGTAGAAACAGTCTCTTACTTTGTGTGTGAGGGTCCAGGTTCAGTACTGAAGTTTGGAGGCTCTCCTTTGGACCGGTCACTCTTCAGAGACACACAGCTGGACCCTGGAGACTCTGCTCTCAGTCTGTGGTCCTGACCTCTGCAAACACAAACATGTTTTTATCAGAACACATCATTCACTGGTTCATTCTCTGAGGATTCAGTTTGGAGGTTCACATGTTTGTAGCAGGTCTCTTACTCTGTGTGATAGGGTCCAGGTTCAGTACTGAAGTTTAGAGGTTCTCCCATGGACCGGTCACTCTTCAGAGACACACAGCTGAACACTGGAGACTCTGCTCTGTCCTCCTCTGCCTCCTCATAACCACTCATCTTCAGTCTGAGAGGAAAAACACTGACACAGTATTATCTACTTGTTGATTTTATACAGGAGGTATACTATTGTACAAGTACAATAATAAAGTTCCCCTCCATGTAATATTGGTTTATGTCATTTGTAAATCCACCGATAAACCTGCATAGCATAAACAAACTTTGAATAAAAAGGTATTTTTTCAACTTGAGCATTTCCTAATCTACACTCAAACCAATCAACTACATTAAAGTGAATTAATACAAGCTTGTAAAAGTTCATGTGTCCTTCAACCCCATGCCACTAAGAGAAGGAAACTCAACATCTAGTGTTCGTGTTAACGTCATAAAGGCTGGAAATGAATTACAGAACTTTATAGACAGTAACACTGAGAGCACATCAGTCAGCAGCTTTAAGCAGCACTCTGTATCTCCACTCAGTTTCTATGGCTTTGTGCCCAAATGAAGGTCAAACACAAGCTCTTCAAGTCTATATTTCCTTTAAATACCAGCATTAAGTTAAAAGTTATGTGTATATATATATACATATATATATGTATATATATATATTTATATGTATATGTATGTGTGTGTACCTGGGTCTGCAGGTTGATGTTTCTCACACCTCAGCCAGTGAGTCCAGAGCTTTACTGGGATCGACAGTGAAGACTCTCGACTGGTTGGTGACCACTGCTGTAACGTATGATTCTGAAAACACATTCTGTTATTAAACACTTGATGAATAGATGTGATTAAGATAAAACGTGAAACTGTGCGTTAACTCTATTAATTAGTCCTTTGAAGGCTCTTTGTTCCAGACCTGCTGTTCACATCTGTCTCTGGGGATCCGATCACATGAAACTACGTCTGTCACCAGGTGTGAACTGACAAACTTAGAGTGGTGTGATCAGCAGACGGATGTTAACAGCAGGTGTGAGAGTGGGACAGTAAAACTTTCAGAAAGTTGTGTTCACACTCACCTGCTCACTTTTCTTCCTTCTGCTCATCCAGGTGAAAATGGAGTCTGACACTTCCCTGTTCTCATGCTCCTCCTCCGTGTTGAACCAGTTCACTCTTGAAAACAACAGTTCAAAGTCCAGTTCATACACATGAAATTGAAACTGGTTCACAGTTCATGTTTTATTGTGATGGTTATGATGTCGATGACAAACTTAGGATCATGTTAGTTAATAATGGACGGTGTGGGATCATAAATCCAGATCTTCACTTTAACACTGAGTCCTGACTGTGAGCGTCTCCTGGGACTGAGCCGTACAATGTTATTTCTCATGATGTTTAAATGAGCCTCATAAACTCTGGGAATCAAACAAACACTCAGTTACTTCATGTGCTGTGTGATCAGCAGACGGATGTTAACACCAGGTGTGACACCACATTATGATTGACATCTAGTACCGTCCAATGGGTTCAGGGGGTCGTGCCATCGAGCTCTCAGTCAGGCTCCACCCCCTGCTCCTCCAAAGATGGTGACCCTCTGCTCATCCACAGCGTCAGAGACAAGAAGTTCAACAGCCACATCAGACGACACTTCTGCTGTCGGTGCTGCAACACTGGAGAAAACAAGGTGGTGGAACCTCGGAGAAGATCCAAACAGGTTCCACGGTGAACGACCTTAAAGATGTTTTAAAAAGTTCATACTTGCTCTGATGATGTCAAAACCTCATGTTTCTTTCGACGGTTTAAATGCCACATTTGGGTTTTTTAAAGGACTAATGTGTCAGATTTAGTGACATCTAGTGGTGAAGATGCAGATGACAAGAAACTGAAGAACTGTTCTCTCACTCCACTTCAAACATGTAGAAGAAACTTTGAGCCTCGAGGTGACTTAAGATCAAAGACTATAAATAAAGATGGACGACGCGTCACTTTAACTGTAACAACATCATGTTAAAACAAAAGATAAATTACTTTTATCTGGTGGTTCTGCAGCTTGAAGACATTTTCATTAAAGAGGTGAAGAAAGACACTTACCGACACTGAGATGTAAAACCAACGTCTGGACACTAGGTGGGGACCTCCTCCCAGACATGGCTGTGAAATGTGAAATGAGTGGCAGTTGTAAATTATTTGAGTTTTTCAAATCCAGAGTTGTTCTTTTGAATTGGTTCACCAAAATATTTTTGATTAATAAAAAAACATATCTTACAAATAAAATTAACAAAACTTCCTTTTACAGATGTGAGATTAATGGTTAAGTGTGTTTTAGATCTTTCTTCAAAATATTAAAGACATAAAATCTGCTGTTGTTTAATGTTTTCTTCTTTTATGAGACCGTGCAGCTCTTCATCATTTCACCCCATTTTTTCCTCTTCAAATAAAAACTGAAAATTAAATCTGGACAAAATAAATGAGTAAATAAACACATCATCTATTGCTTCACATAATAAACGTGACTTTTATTTATTCCCGTGTTGAGTTGTTGTTGTTGAAACTTGAATGTTGTGTCAGCTGAGTGAAACTAAAAACTCTGAGCTGCATGTGAACGTGTCTCTGTGGGTTGAGAGAAACATGAGAATCATTTAAAAAACTGATGAGCTGATGACACCTGGGATTTCATTTAAAATTTAAATCTCATCTGAGACAATATTAATAAACTGAAGAAGCTCATTTCAAACTTATTATTACTGTGTGTGTGTGAGCAGCTTTATATAAAGAGAGAGAGGTGTATTGAACCTTAACCTGAACCTGAAGCTAATCTAAATGTGAGGGTTGACAGCTAGGAGTCAGAGCACCGCCCTGGTAGGTGGGACTGGAGAGCTCCCGGCCTTTATAGGGACAGGTGCCTCTATTACTGCCTCTTTGTCTGATGCCTGGTAGATGGTGACTGCTGTGGTTGTGCAGTTGTGTGGCTGTGTCTCGACCCAGATTTCTGTGGCCCCATGGTTGAGTGAAGATTCAGGGTTCACCTCTCCCCTGTTTGAGCCACAGCACAGAGTCAGCCATCCATGGTCGCTGTACAGTAGGGCCCCGTATTGAGCAAGATTAAGTGCCAGACTGCTGCTTTGCCTGATTCCAGTGTTGTCTGACCACTGGTTTCTGCGTTGGTTTTATCCTGTCGGTCCGACATCTCACGCATCACATTCCTGATGGACGGTTCAACCTTTAATCGTATTGATTGTTGTTTTCAAATATCTCATTGTGACCCCTGAACCAACTGACTCTCTCTCTTTTCTTTGTTTTAGGCAGCTGGACGAGCGACGGGGAGTAGTTGTGGGATTCACACCACTTTGCATGTAGGCCCAAAGGGTGGTGGTCACTTGAACAGTGTGTTGTGGTTCTGTTTTTGCAGTGAGGTGCAGTGGTAGTGATCAGTGTGCTCACGTGGTGGTGTCTATTTGGGTTTGTGATAGAATCTCCCCGTAGTAAGTACGCTGCCTACATAATGGTCCCCGCTATTTAGGTTAAAGTGTGTTGTATCCCTGTGGTCACAGTATTTGTTGTTTTAGCTTTTTTAAACATTCAGAAATAAAAAGCTATTTGTTTTATTTATAATTGTCGATCTTTTTCCCCTTTCTCAGGTCCCTCATTCTAGTCCTCCCATTATTAAAAAAAGATTTAATTGTGAACTGAATGCACATCTCTGCTCTTCTTGAACCCCTAAAATGTGATTGTGTCCGTGCACACTGATGTCATTGGAATCAAGCATGACCCAAAGGCTGTTTTAATTCTAAAACAGTCATTCTAAACACTGTGCCAGGTCACATGACATGAACCTTAATGTGACCAAACACTAAACTAAAGCTGAAACTACTGAGCTGATGAACGTCTTGTGAAAGAGCAGCAGATTATATCAGATTATTCTTCTTTCTGATCCTTTTCATTCAAGATTAGAGATTCTGTGTTTGCATTTAAATGGTTTTGTTCGGTGAATGAATTAAATCAACTGATAAATAATCAAAAATCAATGTATTGATCTGCTGTCAGGCTGTTTATATTGAGACATATTGATCAGATGTAGAATTTCGGATTCTACGGATCATTTGGACGATGTGTTGTTCACACTTTGTGTTTCGTCACCGTGACAACAGCCTCGTGCACAGCTCCATGAAGAGATGATGGTCTCACTCTGGTGCAGAGGAAGTGGACCTCAGAGCTTCAACATCTGCTGGACAGATGTTAGAGCAGCGTGTTCATGAACATGGCGTCACAGTCACATGTTACACTGACACACGTGTGTTGAGGATCATCACAAAGTCCAATGATGATCTCTGCATACAGTGAGAACTTGAGCCTGTCAGGAACTGACTCTGTCAAACATTTATTATCCTGAAGTCACAAAGAACTGAGACGGGCTTGAAGATGAAGTGAAATCATCATGTTGAGACAAGTGTCTCCACAAAATAACACAAACTGTTCAACACAACAGGCCCAAAATGTCCACTGTCTTCAGGACATCATCTCTCAGACACTTTCTGTCGCTTGTCTCTGCTGTGAACCTCCCATCAATTATTTCCCAGCATGCTGCTGTTCCCAGAGGCCTGCTACAGTCTCCCCCTTGTGGTTGTTCTGAGTCGGTGGTCGAGAACATACAACAAGAATCTTCATCTACGTTTGTATAAAACATCCTCGGCTCAGTTTTCTATTAAATATGGTAAAATATTTATTGAACAGTTTCCTCAGAGACTTAAAGATGCTCTGCTCTTCATCGACTCTTCTTCATACTGTAAATGTGACATTCACTTTTCTTCTGGTTGTTTCCATTATGTCAAACTGGTGATTTTGTTCTTTTACCTGCACCGAGGACGAGATGTTTCCACCAGTTTGTTTGCAAGATGAAAGAAAACCAGAGTCATGATTCCAGTGAAGTCGGTGGAAGGATGTTTATTGTGCATTAAAGCAGAGACAAGTAGAAACACAACTTTTCTCTCTGAGATGTTTTTCTTCTCGTTACATCTGGTTTGTCACAGAGGAAATGATCCATGTGTTTGACTCATAGACTGAATATAAAGGCTTGACTGGGATGTTCTGCTGTTATACTACAGCGCCACCTGTGGGTCAAACAGTAGAAAAGCAACCACTGCACTGCACCTGATGCAGAAATGAAAACGTCCCATTTTTAAGTCCAGAGTTTGGATCTTTTGTGTCAAAGACAAAACTCTGATTTTAAACTCAAAGTGATTTTAAATGTGTTTAACTTTGTGTCGGACTAAATCAATTTGTGACGTGAATCCAGGAACTTTAAGCTCATAAACAAACATATACACAGAATGTGGTTATACACACATGGAGACATACTGAGGGACAAAGGGGGACAATAATAAAGACAAACTAAAATACACGATATGTGACTCTTTAGAGAGGGTTTATATATTCTGCTTGTGTTGTGTCATTTCAATAAACACATTCTTCATGTGAATAAACACAATCGGTGCAAGAAGGTTCCTGGTTTGAATCCGGTGCAGATGGGGTCTTCCTGTGTGGAGTCTGCACGTTCTCCCCGTGTTTTCTCCAGGTGCTCCGGCTTCATCTCACAAACACATGCAGATTAGGGGTTGTGTAGATTGGAGACTACACACAAGCTGCTGCTGCTTCAGCCTCTGGATCCTCAGGACACAGCTCAGCCTCCGTCCACACACACTGTCCTCTTCACACTCACCTTCACAAAGATCACTTCCATCTGTTGAGAGAAGAAGACATCAGTGTTTACAGAGACTCACTTCATCAGCTGAGAGTCAGTGATGCAGCACATCCAGTAGAAAGAGCAGCAGGGACTTCAGTCCTGTTCAGAGGTGGAGCAGCTTCCTCTCTGCTTCATGTTCACGTGTTGGAATGAACACGCTAAGAGCTAAGTGTGTTTCCTCTGCATGTCAAAGTGCAGAGTGGACACCTGAGAGGTGGATTTTACTGCTGTTACAGGTGAAGACATGTTTCACTGTGTGTTGATGAACATCTACTTCTGACAAACTGGGACCAGATGAGACAGATGGACCTCAGCAGAGGTTCTGCTCTGTATAAAGAGCTCCTGGTTACCATGGTGATGAGGAGAGGCTTCAGTCCCCACTGATCTCAGAGCTGTGACAAAGATCCACCTGATCAGTTCTTCACTGATGAAGTGAGAGAACAAACTGTCTCAGATCAGATGAAGACGACCCCGTCTCTGTTCATCGTGTGAGGCTGTCAGCTGTGGTCCAGCTTCATTTCCTGTTCACATGAAAACAACAACAACTGTCGTCTACTCAATCAAATGATCCCAAGCAGCGTGTGGCTCGCCTGATTGGCCGACTGTTGTCTCTCTGTGTCTCTGTCCAATCCTGACGTCTGTCCTCATTCTCCTCTCACAGCTTCACTGAGGAAACACTGAGGCCTGAACTACGAAAGCCACTTCAACATGTCCAGGAGATCTTTCTGAGATCCAGCTCAACTTAACCTGACAAACACAGTCAGGCTAAGTGGTCACATGACGCTGGTTATCAACTCGTTAAGTTAACTCAGGTTTTCCTCAACAAGATCTGGGCGTGCACATGAAAGGGGCGGGGTTTACTGTGTGTGACCAATCACAGACATGGACAGTTTGACTGACAGCAGAGCCTCATATTTCACAACCAGGATCAAACTGTTCTATAATTAAAATCAGAGGAGAACAAACACATGATCCGCTCCTGAGGCAGGTGGAGAGGGAGGCGATGCGGACGGAGCCAGCCTGCCACACCGCGCCGAAGGAGGCGGGGAGCGCGGCCCCAATTTCGCGGCCGCGGGCGGTGACCGGCGCGCCACCAATTCCGCGTCCCCGCACAGCTCTGGAGAAGCCGGCGGCCAGCGTGTCGCCGATTCCGCACCCCCGCGCAGCACTGGTGGAGGGCGCGGCTCTGGGAGGTGCGTCGGTGGTGACGTCGACGGATGCTCCGGTCTCCAACCCCCTTCCGGCCCCGGCACCAAGGCTGGTGGTAGGGCCAGCGTCCCCTGAACCCGCACCAAGGTCGGCGGTGAAGCCGACTCCCCCTGTCCCTGCACCAAGGCTGGCGGTGAAGCCGACTCCCCCTGTCCCTGCACCTAGGCTGGCGGTGAAGCCAGCGTCCCCTGTCCCTGCACCTAGGCTGGCGGTGAAGCCAGCGTCCCTTGTCCCTGCACCCAGGTCGGCGGTGAAGCCGACGTCCCCTGTCCCTGTACCTAGGCTGGCGGTGAAGCCAGCGTCCCCTGTCCCTGCACCAAGGCTGGCGGTGAAGCCAGCGTCCCCTGTCCCTGCACCAAGGCTGGCGGTGAAGCCAGCGTCCCCTGTCCCCGCACCCAGTTCTGGCGGTGAAGCCGGCGTCCCCTGTCCCTGCACCAAGGCTGGCGGTGAAGCCAGCGTCCCCTGTCCCTGCACCAAGGCTGGCGGTGAAGCCAGCGTCCCCTGTCCCCGCACCTAGGCTGGCGGTGAAGCCAGCGTCCCCTGTCCCCGCACCTAGGCGGGCGGTGAAGCCAGCGTCCCCTGTCCCTGCACCCAGGCTGGCGGTACAGCCAGCGTCCCCTGCAGCCCCTGTTCCTGCATCAGCGGTACACCCAGCGTCCCCTGCAGCCCCTGTTCCTGCGTCGGCGGAGAGACCGACGCCTGCAGCCCCTGTCCCGTGTCCCCCCGTCGGCGGTGAGGCCGACACCTGCAGCCCCTGTCCCGTGTCCCCTGTCGGCGGAGAGGCCGACACCGGCAGGCCCGGTACCTTTTTGCCGGGGCGCCCGGGCGGCGTCGCCCACCTGGCCGGCCTCCGGAGAGACGCTGCTTACGTCGTCGCCCACCTGCTCGACCTCCGGACAGCCTCGGTGGGTGGGCTGGCTTCCTCTCCTGGTCCGTGGGGGGGGAGTAGGTCAGGCCGGGATAAATCCCTGGCCTGAAATTTGCGGTGGAGGTGAGGGGGCTGGGAGAGCACCCTCACCTGCTATAGAGGATCAATCAGCGCAGGTGAGAGCTGTTAGCTGATTGGTCCTCATGCTTAAAAGGCAGCGTCTGCCTTAGGACGAACCCAGGAGGAACTCAGAGACTCCGAGACTGGAGAGACTGGAGAGACGCCCTGACTGAGCTGGAAAGCCAGTCTGATTTATGTTTGATTGAAGTTTATGTTGGTAGTTTAATAAATATGCGTAAAAGCAACCCGTGTGTCTCTGGCTGTGTGTGGGAGAGCCCCGTGACAAGGTCAATTGCCACAGTTTGAATCCCAGGATGTGGCCTCGATAATGAGCTTTCGTTTGACACACACTGTCTCACTGACTATGAGGACACACACTGACTTTGAGGACACACACTGTCTCACTGACACTGAGGACACACACTGTGGTGGAAACCTCTGACATCACTACTCAATAAAAACACATGGACCTATTTTCAGGAAGCTGACTGAGTGCATTTGGTGTTTTGGTGACAGGATGAGTCTGGAGAGATTGAGATGTTCTGGGTGAGTTAGAGATCAACTGAACCAACCAGACGTTGATTTAAACTTCCCTTATCTTTCCCTTTAAGGAGAGTGTGCACCACACAACAGTGTAGAGTCACTGTGGTCAGTGGGCGGAGCTTTTATACGGGTTGATCTCCAACTTAACCTGGAGCAGGTTAGCCGTTCATCAGAAGTTACCGTGGTGATTTAACCCGTTAGGAAGTGGACGAGCTTCATAGGACTGAAAAAACTAAACCTGAAGTTAACCACAAATCCTGCTTGGTAGCACAGACCCTGGATCTGTGATAATGACTGTGTTTAGTAAAATACTGATGAAAGCAGCGTGGACTGACTCCAACCATCTACTGACCTCACAGTCTCCAGTCGACAGGTTGGACTCTGCTTTAGATCAAGCAGCTCCTTCACTCCTGAGTCCTGCAGGTCGTTGTTAATCAGATCCAGTTCTCTCAGATGAGAGGGGTTTGACCTCAGAGCTGAAGCCAGAGAAGAACAGCTGATCTCTGACAGTCTGCAGCTCTTCAACCTATATAAAGAATAACACTTAACTGTAAATTAAACTGAGTTAATGTTTGAAAATAACAAACAAACATTCATGTCACACAGACAAATAACATGGAAGATAAATATGAAATCAGACATGTTGGACTAAAAACGAGTCCTGATTCAGTAAAAATATATTATTTGGACCAGGTCTCTGTCCTGCAGATCAGTTTAGGAAATCCATAACTAATCTCAGTGTTTTAACAGCTGAATATTTAAGATGTCACAAATTAATTAATGAATGGATTCATGTTATGTATGAAGAGGAATTATGTTAAATTAGAAATAAAGGAGATACATTGTGGATAAATGCTGTTTTATAGATATGAGATCTACAAAAGTCAGTCAGTGAACTGACCTCAGAGTCTCCAGTCGACAGGTTGGACTCTGTAGAAAACAACACAGCTCCTTCACTCCTGAGTCCTGCAGGTCGTTGTCACTCAGATCCAGTTCTCTCAGATGAGAGGGGTTTGACCTCAGAGCTGAAGCCAGAGAAGAACAGCTGATCTCTGACAGACAGCAGCTCTTCAACCTGAAGAAAGGATACAACTTAACTGTAAATTAAACTGAGTTCATGTGTGAAAATAACAAACAAATATTCATGTCACACAGACTCATAACATGGAAGATAAATATGAAATCAGACATGTTGGACTAAAAACGAGTCCTGATTCAGTAAAAATAGATTATTTGGACCCGGTCTCTCTCCTGCAGATCAGTTTAGGAAATCCAGAACTAAACCCAATGTTTTAAAAAGTAGCTGAATATTTAAAATGTCACAAATTAATTAATTAATGGATTCATGTTATGTATGAAGAGGAATTATGTTAAATTAGAATTAGAGGAGATAAATTGTGTTTAAATGCTGTTTTATAGATATGAGATCTACAAAAGTCAGTCAGTGAACTGACCTCAGAGTCTCCAGTCGACAGGTTGGACTCTGTAGAAAGCAACACAGCTCCTTCACTCCTGAGTCCTGCAGGTCGTTGTCACTCAGATCCAGTTCTCTCAGATGAGAGGGGTTTGACCTCAGAGCTGAAGCCAGAGAAGAACAGCTGATCTCTGACAGTCTGCAGCTCTTCAACCTATATAAAGAATAAAACTTAACTGTAAATTAAACTGAGTTAATGTTTGAAAATAACAAACAAACATTCATGTCACACAGACAAATAACATGGAAGATAAATATGAAATCAGACATGTTGGACTAAAAACGAGTCCTGATTCAGTAAAAATATATTATTTGGACCAGGTCTCTGTCCTGAAGATTGGTTGAGGAAATCCAGAACTAATCTCAATGTTTTAACAGCTGAATATTTAAGATGTCACAAATTAATTAATGAATGGATTCATGTTATGTATGAAGAGGAATTATGTTAAATTAGAAATAAAGGAGATACATTGTTGATAAATGCTGTTTTATAGATATGAGATCTACAAAAGTCAGTCAGTGAACTGACCTCAGAGTCTCCAGTCGACAGGTTGGACTCTGTAGAAAACCACACAGCTCCTTCACTCCTGAGTCCTGCAGGTCGTTTCTACTCAGATCCAGTTCTCTCAGGTGAGAGGGGTTTGACCTCAGAGCTGAAGCCAGAGAAGAACAGCTGATCTCTGACAGACTGCAGTAATCCAACCTGAATAAAGAAATCTGAATATTTGAATGTGTCCTCCTGTTGTTGTGGATCGTCATCATGTCAACACAGACTCTCAACATGCTGCTGACCTCAGTCCAGTCTGTGACCTGAAGATAAATATCAGATCAGACATGTTGGACCATTGTTTCATTCATCACCTTCTTCTCTGTGTGTTTGGTCACTGAGCAGGTTTGTGTAATTAAACACTGTTTAAAGTAGGGATGGCTCCTGACAGTCACTTCCTGTTTGTTTCTATACTTATCAACTGTCCAACGTGTTTCAATAAGAATGTGTCTTATTCTGAAAACCTGAGGAGGACGAGTGCTCGGCCTCAGTCCACATGTTATTTACTGACACTTTCTTAGTGATCAGGAGCAGGTGAGTGCAGGTGAATGGAGTTGGGCTGATGAGGAGATGTGACTGACAGGCTGGGTGAGTGACAGATGACTGAGGGACAGTGAGCAGAGCAGAACTGTGACAATTCAAATAAATAATGACCGAATAAGAAAGAAAGTTGGAAAAGTGAACAAGGATTTAAGGACCTCAGAGTCTCCAGTCGACAGTTTGGACTCTCCAGTCCAGAACACAGTGGCTTCACTCCTGAATCCCACAGGTAGTTTCGTCTCAGATCCAGTTCTCTCAGATGTGAGGGGTCTGACTTCAGAGCTGAGGCCACGACTTCCCAGTGAGTCTGTGAGAGTTCACAACCATCGAGTCTGTAATTAAAGAAAATATCAAATCTGTTAGAATTAGGGGGACTCACACTGCACTGGTTGGCGTTGGTGTACAAACACAGGGTGGTAATTCTAGTTTGACAAGAAAGAAGAATAAACAATATTTCCTGCTTCTTCAGTTTAAAGGGGACATAGCATGCCCATGTTACCACAAGTTGATATGGTTCCTTGGGGTCTTAATGAAATGTCTGTAACATACTTTGGTCAAAATACCACAAGGATCATTTAAAACAGCACCCTTTTTACCCTGTATAAAACAGCCCTCCACAGAGTGACCTGTTTGAGTGCCTGTTCCTTTAAATGCTAATGAGCCAGCTCCCCCCTCCCCCTCTCCCCCCATGATTTTAAACGATATAAATTACATATTTTATATGATATAAATTATCAAATATGCATCCCATACTTTGTATTCCCCTTCTGTTGTCCTGGAGTTTTAATTTTCCCAATCACATAATTAAATGTCCCCTCTGCCCATCCAATACAAGCACACAAGCAGACAGACAGAGAGAGAAAGAGAGGTGGGGGGGGGGGGCTATGAAGACCATCATTTACCCCCGAACCCCGACATTCAACGGGTACAACAACAAGCGTAGAAAGCAGAATCGCGGGCTGACCTTATATATACAGTCTATGGGGCTGACCAGCGGAGAAATGCACGTCCCGTGTGACCAGCCAGGCGGCTGCTCGCTTGAGAACGGCGCTGCGCTGCACTTCCGCGTCCGGTGTAAACCCGGCGTAACGAGTGGGGGGGCTCTGTGTGTTTGTGTTTGTGGGTGAGGTGGGGGGTGGGCCAAGGCCATGTAGGGAGACTTCCAGTTCCTTGTTACGACACAAAACCCAGGAAGCTCAATCGAGTCGCTCAAGCATGACGTTTCTGACTTAGAGGAACCATAACAAAACGCGCGAGTGTTTTTTTTCCCAGAGTTTTTGGGTTGGTAGACATGAGCCAGATACCCACATTAACGGGTAGAAGCACTAAAGTGGAATTTGCATGATATGTCCCCTTTAAAGGAACAGTCAGTGATTCTAATCCAAAACACTTATTCTGTGATTGTCGCCTCACATTGTGCTAGCTGTTTGCTCATATATACAGTATATACAATAATCTCCCTTGCACCCCACATGGTCGTATGTCTGAACCCTCAACTCCAGCACAGTGATCACATCTGATCTTGTTCTTCTGTATGTACATGAGAACAATGAGAATGTATATGTATACATAATAATAACTTTATTACACACACACACACGCACGCACGCACGCACACACACACACACACACACACACACACACACACACACACACACACACACACACACACACACACACACACACACACACACACACACACACACACACACACACACACACCACGAACAGTGTTGACCACTGCAACACCATGCTGCCGAAAACAATGAGAATCATTTAACACTGAGTGTATTTGAAGAACGACTCATCTACACTGATTGAACATGTTATTGATCATGTCTGTACTCACAGAGCCTTCCTGCAGTTCCTCACAGCTGGGATCAGTCTCAGTCGACCCTGGTCTAATGTGTTGAACTTCTTCAGGTCCAACTCATCCAGAACCTCCTCTGACATCTGCAGCATGTAGGCCAGAGCTGAGCAGTGGATCTCAGAGAGTTTCTCCTTTGATTTGTTCTCTGACGTCAGGAACTGTTGCATCTGCTGATGAACTGAGTGGTCGTTCGTCTCAGTCAGACAGTGGAAGATGTTGATGCTTCTGTCAGGAGAAATGTCATCACTCTTCATCTTCTTCAGGTTGTTGATGACTCTCTGGATGATCTCTGGATTGTTCTCTGTCTGACCCAGCAGGCCTCCTAAGACTCTCTGGTTGGACTCCAGACTGAGGCCGTGAAGGAAGCGGACAAACAGGTCCAGATGACCATTTGTACTGGTGAGGGATTTCTCCATGGTTCTCTTCAGGAGGTCATCCAGGGAGAAGGTACTGTCTGTGTTCCTATATGTTCCCAAGAAGTTGTTGAGTTCTTTTCTGTTCCTCTTGGTGTAACAGTGGAACATGTAGACTGCAGCCAGAAACTCCTGAACGCTCAGATGAACAAAGCAGTAGACTGATTTCTGGAAGATCACACACTCTCTTCTGAAGATCTCAGCACAAACTCCTGAGTACACCGAGGCCTCTGGGACATTAAGACCACACCACTCCAGGTCTTCTTGGTAGAACATGATGTTTCCTTCCTCCAGATGTTTAAACGCCAGCCTCCCCAGCTTCAGGAGAACGTCCCTGTCAGCCTCCGTCAGCTGCTGTGGAGTCGTCTCATGTCCCTCACCGTACTTGTTGTTCTTCCTCTTTGTCTGAACCAGCAGGAAGTATGAGTACAGGTCAGTCAGGGTCTTGGGCA
This sequence comes from Hippoglossus hippoglossus, assembly GCF_009819705.1. NCBI lineage: Eukaryota > Metazoa > Chordata > Actinopteri > Pleuronectiformes > Pleuronectidae > Hippoglossus > Hippoglossus hippoglossus. The sequence continues at coordinate 3,920,725 of NC_047155.1, forward strand.
GCTCTCCTCTCTGGTCTGTGGTCAACATGTGCTCCAGAACTGTAGCACTGATCCAGCAGAAGACTGGGATTTGACACATGATGTGGAGGCTCCTGGACGTCTTGATGTGTGAGATGATTCTGCTGCACAGCTCTTCATCACTGAATCTCCTCCTGAAGTACTCCTCCTTCTGGGCGTCAGTGAAGCCTCGTACGTCTGTGACCCTGTCAACACATGTAGGAGGGATCTGATTGGCCGCCGCAGGTCTGGAGGTTATCCAGACGAGAGCCGAGGGAAGCAGATTCCCCTGGATGAGGTTTGTCAGCAGCACGTTGACTGATGACCTCTGTGTGACTGACACAACCTTCCTGTCGTTGAAGTCCAGAGAAAGTCTGCTTTCATCCAGGCCGTCAAAGATGAACAAAGGTTTACAGACAGCGAGCGTCTCTGCCGTGAGCTTCTCTAACGTTGGATGGAAAACACGGAGCAGCGTGAGAAGACTGTGCTGCTGGTCTTTCACCAGGTTCAGCTCCCTGAATGAAAGCACAGTCAGCAGACGCACATCTTGGTTTTCTAAACCCTCTGCCCAGTCCAGAGTGAACTTCTGCACCGAGAAGGTTTTTCCAACGCCAGCGACGCCGTTTGTCAGGACGACTCTGATGCTGCTCTGCTGGTCAGTTGAGGCTTTAAAGATGTCGTGGCACTTGATGGGAGTGTCGTGGAGGCTCTTCCTCTTGGAAGCCGTCTCAAGCTGCCTCACCTCATGTTGAGTATTAACCTCTTCACTCTGTCCCTCTGTGATGTAGAGCTCATTGTAGATCCTGTTGAGGAGGGTTCTACTTCCTGTTTCATCAGTTCCTTCAGTCACATGTTCACATCTCCTCCTCAGACTGACCTTATGTTCATCTAAAACCTCCTGCAGACCACGATCTGCTGAAAGACAAGAAACAATGTCAGAGACAGAGAATCTGAGAATCTGCTGATTGTTTTCATCAGATACAGAAAAACTACAGAAAATAAAAGCTTTTTAACTCTGTGGTTTTATAACGATGTTAAATGTTGATGCTGTATGAAGGAACAAAATAAAACAACATGTGCTGATGTCAGAAGTGAAGACATCAGCAGACACATGTACAGTGCTGCTCTGACCGGCTGTCTGAGCTCCAGCTCCTGTTCGGGATCTTTTTCCACACTGGGGACAGGAGGAGTCTCCTGAAGAACCAGACTGGTCCCAGTATGAGGTGATGCACTGTCTGCAGAACCAGTGTCCACAGCTGGTGGAGACTGGATCCTTCAGGACGTCCTGACACGAAGCACAGCAGGACGACTGCTCCTCCTCAGAAACATGCCTCCTCTTCCTCTCTCTGTGAAGACATTTCCTGGTAACTCACATGTCACAGTCACAGGTTGTCATTACTTCTGTCAAGGAGGTTTTGTTTTCACCCAGTATGTTTCTGTGTTGGTTGGTTCGTTAGTGGGATTATGAAAAACTACAGATTACCAGTAAACTTGGAATTTGGTGCAGATCCAAATAAAAATGAGTATGTAGTGAATTCCAAAGTGGTTTCATAAGGAGCGTGTTGGTTCTTGGTGGAGGTCTGAGCTCTTTGAGTGATTCTGAGAGATCAGTCACCAACTTCAATGAAGCTGTGTCCTAATGCAGGGGCCACACTAGAGGAAACTAAATCCTCTTCAGAGCAGTTCACAGTAGAAACAGTCTCTTACTTTGTGTGTGAGGGTCCAGGTTCAGGACTGAAGTTTGGATGAAGTCCCATGGACCGGTCACTCTTCAGAGACACACAGCTGATCACTGGAGACTCTGCTCTGTCCTCCTCTTCCTCCTCATAACCACTCATCTTCAGTCTGAGAGGAAAAACACTGACACTGACTGTGAGCTGAAACACACACAATGAAGCCAGGTACGTAAATTCAGTGTTTCTTCAAATATAGTACAGTAAAATAATATGAATGAATAATATAAATGTTGCTGAACACTCACCAGCCTCAGACTTCACGTCTCCTCCGTCTGCTCCTTGTAGTTCGAACTAAGTCTGAACACTTTCACTTTCACTGGCTGCTCCTCCGCTCTGCAGTTACTGGAAATCACATGACTCTGTGTGTGTGTGTGTGTGTGTGTGTGTGTGTGTGTGTGTGTGTGTGTGTGCGTGTGCGTGTGCCTGTACGTGCGTGTGTGTGTGTGTTTTAACATTAAAGTCATATATTTACATCCAATATGAAGATAAACCCATCACCATGTTGATGTGTTCAGGTATGGTTGCCGTAGCAGTGTCGTGTAGGAGGGAACGTGGACAATCTGTCTTTGACAAACAGGACAAGTAGCTGAGCCTCCGCTCGCAGTCCCTCGACTTGTCCCCCGACTTGTCCCTCGGGAGCCCGGGGCGGCTGGGTGACTGCCCGGAGGGGGCATCGTGCTATCTTTAAAAGCCCACGATTAAAGAGCCACCAGCTCACGGTTCAAACAGATTCTCTCTGCTCAACGGCTGCGTCATTGAGAAGCAAACTCTGGTTATTCCGCTGGTTAAATACAGTCAGGTCGTAATTCACGTCGGCAGCAACGACTTCCGGCTTCGTATGTCGGAGCTCACTGAAGTTAATGTGGAGTCCGTGTGTGCTTTTGCAAAAACGATGTCGGACTCTAGTTTCCTCTGGACCTCTTCCGAACACGACCGGTGATGTTTAGCCGCATGTTGTCTTTTACCCGCTATCTGTCCAGGTGCTGTCCTGTGAACGGTTCCGGGCTTTGTAGACAACTGGCAAACTCTTTGGAGGAAACCTGGTCTTGCAACTGGGTTGCCTGCAGTTTACTGTTATTTTACAGTACTCATACTGTAATCAACTATACAGTGTGTTACCGTAAAAACAAAACCAACTGAATTACAGTGCATTGCTGTATTTTCTTATTCTCACAGTAAACTGCTGGCAGCAGGGTTGCCAGGGATTTACCGTTTTCTTACTGTAACCTTAATTTACAGTATACGATTAGCATCAGTCTGTACATTATTGTTTTAAATGAAATTTAACATAATCTCAAATACAGTACAATGTAATTTAATGTAATAGCAGCATGGATGACAGTGAATGATTAAGGCAAATAAAATGCAACAAAAACATTCTATAGAAAAGAGGAGACCTAGAAAAAACAAGATCAATTGATTAACCCAACATTTATTTATAAAAGGCGACACCAACTGAAATACTTTGCTGTTTTTTGTTGATAGAAACAAAGTTGTCCATTACAGTTGAAGATTTCAGCTATGCACAACAGAACATGACAGTTATCAGTATGTTCATTAAATGTGATAAAACCAATAATCCTTGTAAAACACTTGGAGAAATGATGCATCCTCACACTGCAAGTATTAGGACAAAAACATTAATCCCACAAACATAATCTATAACAAGTGATAATGAAATACTATATGAAAGATTAATTTTTTTAAATTTTAAATGGGAGCTCTGCAACTTGATTGCATGGAAGATCAACAAGTGACATTCATGAAGTAAATACATCCAATACCTGATCCCGAATTTCTAACGGAGAGAAATAAAGCAGAGGATATAGGGTCTGCTCAGTTACTGTTTTATACACAGTCACCTTAAAAGGCTTAAGAGATCAAAGCCCTTGGACAAGTGAGTATGTTCCCTTTTGTGTACATGAAAAGGAAGCATACCCACATGTTTGAAGTGAAATAATTCATATTTAGTGGACAGGAGAACAAGAATATGATTACATGTACAACATTAAAGAGACAAATTGACAAATGACCTGGGGAGAGAGCTCTCACTGAACTATGAAACTCCACTCAAAGTCTACAAGGTTGATTGTGACAGATTTCTTCTGAATGACTCTCCCTGTCCTCTTGGAGACGAGTCCCCCAAACAGCTCTTGTTCCTCTTTCTGGGTTGATTCAAAAGAAGCATCTACAAACACAGGAATCTGAGATTAGAGGTTGGATAGAAATAAAGCCTATGATATATGATGTCTATACAAGTGTTTATGAAGTTAGGGTTGAAAATAAATGTGAAAAATGTGAAATAAAAGAGAAAATGTCAGATAGGCAGCACAAGTCTTACCTTGTACAGGCAGCTTCCCAGTTAAAGATGTGAACAACAGAAAGCCCTGTCCCAAAGGTTGGGTGGATGCCCCCACATGTGATCCTCAAGGTTGATCATCCAGTATCCAGCTGTCACAGGCACCTTTCCACCTGAAACATGAATCAAGAGTCATCTCAAAAAGCATCTTGACTTTTGCAAACATCTCTAATGGGAAGAAAATGCATGCTTTATTTAATATTAATAGACATAACTTGAAAAAAACCAATCTGATATGCAATATAAGATATGTTCTGAATACATACCGAGCAACACTAGAGGAGGAGTCAGAAGTAGGTTGAGTGTCCTTTCACCACCACTGTGGAAGATTGCTGTAAAGCACAGACATTCTCTGTGGTGAGAATATTAGCTTTAGATGAGGATTAAGATGGCAACAATTCATTGCAGTATAAATGAAACGAGAAGAGAAACAAACTAGATGAATGAGTCCATCTGAATTCTTTGTAATAACTATTAGTTCAAGTTTAATACCTAATAAGATGTAGCATTATCAAAGCTGTAGTGGAGTTGAAAATGTACAGAAGAAGACAAACTCACAATAATGCTCCTAGCTGCAAACCAACTGACCATACAAAAACCCATTAAGATTAACTTTTAAATACTATTTAGTATTGGCCGAACCTACAAAATAATAATTTAAAAGGTAGTTTTACTGCTGTACTCGCATGTCACTGCATAGCTAATTCAGAGGACCACATACAAGCTAGCTAAGTTACAGTTCTAAATCAGTCTGAGCTTGTTTAAAAGACAGCAAAAGTAAGCAAAAAATGCAAGGCAGGTAAAGTTTATTTCAATTTACCGAAGACTTGCTGATAAAATGCAGGATTCAGATGGATAATCCTCGAAAAAAGGTCCCGAGTTGGCTTCACGACTTTGTGTTGAACATGCGTCTTCTACAAATATAGTAGCATTCCGTTTTTTGCAGGACCTCTCTGCCGTTGATTCTGACATCACACCCAGAATGCAATGCTGTTTACAGTATATTACAATGTTTTAAGGAAAACAGCAAGCTGCTCATAAATATTTCCCAGAATGCATTGTTTTCTACAGCACAGTGCCGTTTTAATGGAAAACAGAATGTTACTGTCAGAATTTGGCCGTTTTCTTACAGCAATTCGTTACAGTGCACACTTGACCTATAGTTTAGTTTAGAATCTAAACCAACAACTTGTATCTTAGATCCCAGTCCTTCAAAAGTACTTAAATTAATTGTGCCCCTAATTGATAGTATGTTACTGAAAACAATCAATCTGTCATTATCATCAGGATCTGTACCACAGTCCTTTAAACTAGCTGTAATCAAACCGCTTCTCAAAAAATCCACCCTGGTCCCGGAGGTTTTAGCAAACTCTGAGTCGGTCCAGGCTCGTCTTGGACCTGCTCTTAGTTCTGCTGCTATAGATCTAGAATGTCGGGGGACACATGACACACGGAGCTTCTCTTCCTTTTCTCCTTCCTCTTCTCACTCCTCATCACATCAAAGAAATTAAAGTCTCATCAATACATGTTACTGACTTGACTTCTTCCCCAGAGTCCCTTTGCCTTATCGTCCACAGATCCAGAGCCGAGGCTGCGGCCACATCGTGGATTATGATGGTCGACCATGAATCAGACATCGTGTGAGAGGGATCAATCAATCAAACTTTATTTGTATAGCCCATATTCACAAATCACAATTTGTCTCTTAGAGTTTAACAAGGTGTGACATCCTCTGTTCTTAACCCTCAACAAGAGTCAGGAAAAACTACTAAAAAAACCTTTTAACGATAAAAAGAAGGTAGAAACCTCAGAGACACGTGAGGATCCCTCTCCCAGGACGGACAGACGTGCAATAGATGTCACGTGTAACAGAGAACATCAGAAAGATGTTTATATATTCTGCTTGTGTTGTGTCATTTCAATAAACATATTTTTCATGTGAATAAACACAATCGGGGCAAGAAGGTTGCTGGTTTGAATCTGGTTCAGATGGGGTCTTCCTGTGTGGAGTCTGCATGTTCTCCCCGTGTTTTAAACAGGTGCTCCGGCTTCATCTCACAAACACATGCAGATTAGGGGTTGTGTAGATTGGAGACTACACACAAGCTGCTGCTGCTTCAGCCTCTGGATCCTCAGGACACAGCTCAGCCTCCGTCCACACACACTGTCCTCTTCACACTCACCTTCGCAAAGACCACCACCTGTTGAGAGAAGAAGACATCAGTGTTTCCAGAGACTCACTTCATCAGCTGTGAGTCAGTGATGCAGCACATCCAGTAGAAAGAGCAGCAGGGACTTCAGTCCTGTTCAGAGGTGGAGCAGCTTCCTCTCTGCTTCATGTTCACGTGTTGGAATGAACACGCTAAGAGCTAAGTGTGTTTCCTCTGCATGTCAAAGTGCAGAGTGGACACCTGAGAGGTGGATTTACTGCTGTTACAGGTGAAGACATGTTTCACTGTGTGTTGATGAACATCTGCTTCTGACAAACTGGGACCAGATGAGACAGATGGACCTCAGCAGAGGTTCTGGCCTGTATAAAGAGCTCATGGTTACCATGGTGATGATGAGAGGCTTCAGTCACACTGATCTCAGAGCTATGACAAAGATCCAACTGATCAGTGGGATGGAAGTTTTCTGGAAGCTGGTGAAAGGAGAACTCAGGCAGCAGCTGATGTCTCATGCAGGAGAATTTAATGTAGACTTGATGCATCAAGGAGACCAGAAGGTGAAACAATATACCAACGCTAACAGAGTATCATGATCAATGGTCACCCATAAGTCTGAAGATGTCTCCCACAGCATCCCAGTATATCTCCCTCACCTTGCGTCACCCATCCCAACAGCGAATCCACTAAAGCATGCAAACCTAACCTTTACGGCTAGCCACTGATGTCATACGCAAAAGAATTGGAGTTGGTGCTTCTCTGTCTGGGCGTCTGAATTAGATATGAAAGTCCATGAGCGTAGATCCTACAATGTACTGCGAGTTGGCCCTTTATCTCTAACCTGACCTTGGGTCCTGCTTAGAGAGAAGGGAGTATCTGTGGAATGAGTCGGGCTGTTCTCTTCATGGTGAACAGATTTACTGTGTGAGGATGGTCAACAATTCCTCAACAATCAGTTCTTCACTGATGAAGTGAGAGAACAAACTGTCTCAGATCAGATGAAGACGACACCGTCTCTGTTCATCGTGTGAGGCTGTCAGCTGTGGTCCAGCTTCATTTCCTGTTCACATGAAAACAACAACGACTGTCGTCTTCACATCAACTCAATCAAATGATCACAAGCAGCTTCTGGCTCGTCTGATTGGCCGACTGTTGTCTCTCTGTGTTTCTGTCCAATCCTGACGTCTGTCCTCATTCTCCTCTCACAGCTTCACTGAGGAAACACTGAGGCCTGAACTACGAAGACACTTCAACATGTCCAGGAGATCTTTCTGAGATCCAGCTCAACTTAACCTGACAAACACAGTCAGGCTAAGTGGTCACATGACGCTGGTTATCAACTCGTTAAGTTAACTCAGGTTTTCCTCAACAAGATCTGAGCGTGCATATGAAAGGGGCGGGGTTTACTGTGTATGACCAATCACAGACATGGACAGTTTGACTGACAGCAGAGCCTCATATTTCATAACAAGGATCAAACTGTTCTACAATAAAAATCAGAGGAGAACAAACACATGATCCAGAATAAAATAAACTCAGTCACAGCTGCTAAATGCAGGAAGAACAGCTGGTAAAACATCTGGGATTGTGTCAATGTGTAAGTTACAGCGCCCCCTGGTGGCATTTGGTAGAAAATATTTTCCGTGTTCACGATATAATAACGTGAGTGAACGAGATAAATAACTCGAGGCCACGAGATCTGAATCTGTTGTTTACTAACAAGACGAGTGGAAGAGAAGAAGATTCTTGATGAGAAACGTTTGAATCCCAGGATGTGGCCTCGATAATGAGCTTTAGTTTGACACACTGTCTCACTGTCTCTGAGGACACTCACTGTCTCACTGTCTCTGAGGACACACACTGTCTGAGGACCCACACTGACTCTGAGGACACACACTGACTCACTGACTCTGAGGACAGACACTGACTCTGAAGACACACACTGTCTCACTGACTCTGAGGACACACACTGACTCACTGACTCTGAGGACACACACTGACTCTGAGGACACACACTGTCTCACAGACTTTGAGGACACACACTGACTCACTGACTCTGAGAACACACACTGACTCTGAGGACACACACTGTCTCACAGACTTTGAGGACACACACTGACTCTGAGGACACACACTGTCTCACTGTCTCTGAGGACACACACTGTCTCACTAACTCTGAGGACACACACTGTCTCACTGACTCTGAGGACACACACTGACTCTGAAGACACACACTGACTGAGGACAAATACTGACTCTGAGAACACACAATGACACACTGACTCTGAAGACAGACACTGACTCTGAAGACACACACTGTCTCACTGACTCTGAGGACACACACTGTCTCACTAACTCTGAGGACACACACTGACTCAGAGGACACACACTGACTCTGAGGACACACACTGTCTCACTGACTCTGAGGACACACACTGACTCTGAGGACACACACTGACACACTGACTCTGAAGACAGACACTGACTCTGAAGACACACACTGTCTCACTGACTCTGAGGACACACACTGTCTCACTAACTCTGAGGACACACACTGACTCACTGACTCTGAGGACACACACTGACTCTGAGGACACACACTGTCTCACTGACTCTGAGGACACACACTGACTCTGAGGACACACACTGTCTCTGAGTACACACACTGACTCACTGACTCTGAGGACACACACTGATTCTGAGGACACACACTGTCTCACTGACTCTGAGGACACACATTGACTCACTGACTCTGAGGATACACACTGACGCTGAGGACACACTGACTCTGAGGACACAAACTGACTCTGAGGACACACACTGTCTCTGAGGACACACACTGTCTCACTGACTCTGAGGATACACACTGACGCTGAGGACACACTGACTCTGAGGACACACACTGAGTCTGACGACACACACTGACTCTAAGGACACACAGTCTCACTGACTCTGAGGACACACACTGACTCTGAGGACACACACTGTCTCACCGGCTCTGAGGACACACACTGACTCTGAGGACACACAATGACTCTGAGGACACACCCTGACTCTGAAGACACACACTGTCTCTGAGGACACACAGTAACTCTGAGGACACACACTGACTCTGAGGCCCACACTGTCTCACTGACTCTGAGGACACACACTGACTCTGAGGACACACATTGTCTCACTGTATCCGAGGACACACACTGTCTCTGAGGACACACACTGACTCACTGACTCTGAGGACACACACTGTCTCACAAACTCTGAGGACACACACTGTCTCTGAGGACACACAATGTCTCACTGTCTCTGAGGACACACACTGACACACTGACTCTGAGGACACTCACTGACTCTGAGGACACACACTGACTCACCGACTCTGAGGACACACACTGTCTCACTGACTCTGACTCCAACCATCTACTGACCTCACAGTCTCCAGTCGACAGGTTGGACTCTGCTTTAGATCAAGCAGCTCCTTCACTCCTGAGTCCTGCAGGTCGTTGTACCTCAGATCCAGTTCTCTCACTGACTCTGAAGACAGACACTGACTCTGAAGACACACACTGTCTCACTGACTCTGAGGACACACACTGTCTCACTAACTCTGAGGACACACACTGACTCACTGACTCTGAGGACACACACTGACTCTGAGGACACACACTGTCTCACTGACTCTGAGGACACACACTGACTCTGAGGACACACACTGTCTCTGAGTACACACACTGACTCACTGACTCTGAGGACACACACTGATTCTGAGGACACACACTGTCTCACTGACTCTGAGGACACACATTGACTCACTGACTCTGAGGATACACACTGACGCTGAGGACACACTGACTCTGAGGACACAAACTGACTCTGAGGACACACACTGTCTCTGAGGACACACACTGTCTCACTGACTCTGAGGATACACACTGACGCTGAGGACACACTGACTCTGAGGACACACACTGAGTCTGACGACACACACTGACTCTAAGGACACACAGTCTCACTGACTCTGAGGACACACACTGACTCTGAGGACACACACTGTCTCACCGGCTCTGAGGACACACACTGACTCTGAGGACACACAATGACTCTGAGGACACACCCTGACTCTGAAGACACACACTGTCTCTGAGGACACACACTGACTCTGAGGACACACACTGACTCTGAGGACACACACTGACTCTGAGGACACACAGTAACTCTGAGGACACACACTGACTCTGAGGCCCACACTGTCTCACTGACTCTGAGGACACACACTGACTCTGAGGACACACATTGTCTCACTGTATCCGAGGACACACACTGTCTCTGAGGACACACACTGACTCACTGACTCTGAGGACACACACTGTCTCACAAACTCTGAGGACACACACTGTCTCTGAGGACACACACTGTCTCACTGTCTCTGAGGACACACACTGACACACTGACTCTGAGGACACTCACTGACTCTGAGGACACACACTGACTCACCGACTCTGAGGACACACACTGTCTCACTGACTCTGACTCCAACCATCTACTGACCTCACAGTCTCCAGTCGACAGGTTGGACTCTGCTTTAGATCAAGCAGCTCCTTCACTCCTGAGTCCTGCAGGTCGTTGTACCTCAGATCCAGTTCTCTCAGATGAGAGGGGTTTGACCTCAGAGCTGAAGCCAGAGAAGAACAGCTGATCTCTGACAGAACGCAGAGACTCAACCTGGATAAAGAATAAAACTTAACTGTAAATTAAACTGAGTTCATGTGTGAAAATAACAAACAAACATTCATGTCACACAGACTCATAATATGGAAGATAAATATGAAATCAGACATGTTGGACTAAAAACGAGTCCTGATTCAGTAAAAATATATTATTTGGACCAGGTCTCTGTCCTGCAGATCAGTTTAGGAAATCCAGAACTAAACTCAGATGTGTTTCAACAGCTGAATATTTAAAATGTTGCAAATTAATGAATGAATGAATTAATGTTATGTATGAAGAGGAATTATGTTAAATTAGAATTAAAGGAGATGAAATTGTGTATAAATGCTGTATTATAGATATGAGATCTACAAAAGTCAGTCAGTGAACTGACCCCAGAGTCTCCAGTCGACAGGTTGGACTCTGTAGAAAACCACACAGCTCCTTCACTCCTGAGTCCTGCAGGTTGTTGTTACTCAGATCCAGTTCTCTCAGATGAGAGGGGTTTGACCTCAGAGCTGAAGCCAGAGAAGAACAGCTGATCTCTGACAGTCTGCAGTCCCACAACCTGAATAAAGAATAAAACTTAACTGTAAATTAAACTGAGTTCATGTGTGAAAATAAAAAAACAAACATTCATGTCACACAGACTCATAACATGGAAGATAAATATGAAATCAGACATGTTGGACTAAAAACGAGTCCTGATTCAGTACAAATAGATTATTTGGACCCGGTCTCTGTCCTGCAGATCAGTTTAGGAAATCCAGAACTAAACTCTGTGTTTTAACAAGTAGCTGAATATTTAAAATGTCAGAAATTAATTAAGGAATGGATTCAAGTTATGTATGAAGAGGAATTATGTTAAATTAGAATTAAAGGAGATACATTTTGTATAAATGCTGTATTATAGATATGAGATCTACAAAAGTCAGTCAGTGAACTGACCTCAGAGTCTCCAGTCGACAGGTTGGACACTGTAGAAAACCACACAACTCCTTCATTCCTGAGTCCAGTAGTTCGTTGTCACTCAGATCCAGTTCTCTCAGATGAGAGGGGTTTGACCTCAGAGCTGAAGCCAGAGAAGAACAGCTGATCTCTGACAGACTGCAGAGACTCAACCTGAATAAAGAAATATGAATATTTGAATGTGTCCTCCTGTTGTTGTGGATCGTCATCATGTCAACACAGACTCTCAACATGCTGCTGACCTCAGTCCAGTCTGTGACCTGAAGATAAATATCAGATCAGACATGTTGGACCATTGTTTCATTCATCACCTTCTTCTCTGTGTGTTTGGTCACTGAGCAGGTTTGTGTAATTAAACGCTGTTTAAAGTAGAGATGGCTCCTGACAGTCACTTCCTGTTTGTTTCTATACTTATCAACTGTCCAAAGTGTTTCAATAAGAATGTGTCTTATTCTGAAAACCTGAGGAGGACGAGTGCTCGGCCTCAGTCCACATGTTATTTACTGACACTTTCTTAGTGATCAGGAGCAGGTGAGTGCAGGTGAATGGAGTTGATGAGGTGGACGTGACTGACAGGCTGGGTGAGTGACAGATGACTGAGGGACAGTGAGCAGAGCAGAACTGAGACAATTCAAATAAATAATGACCGATTAAGAAAGAAAGTCTGAAAAGTGAAGAAGGATTTAAGGACCTCAGAGTCTCCAGTCGACAGTTTGGACTCTCCAGTCCAGAACACAGCAGCTTCACTCCTGAATCCTGCAGCTCGTTGTCACTCAGATCCAGTTCTCTCAGATGTGAGGGGTCTGACTTCAGAGCTGAGGCCACGACTTCACAGTGAGTCTCTGAGAGTCCACAATCACCGAGTCTGTAATTAAAGAATATGTATACATATACAGTACATACAATAATCTCCCTTGCACCCCACATGGTCGTATGTCTGAACCCTCAAACTCCAGCACAGTGATCACATTGGATTTCACTCTCCACATCTGATCTAGTTGTTCTGTATGTACATGAGAACAATGAGAATGTATATGTATAAATAATAACAATAACACACACACACACACACACACACACACACACACACACACACACACACACACACACACACACACACACACACACACACACACACACACACACACACACACACACACACACACACTTATCCTTGAGCCAATTCAGCTGACACTGAATTTCAGTCTCCAATCAACCTAACTCCGATCTACATGTCTTTGGGTTTGTGGAGGAAGCTGGAGAACCCAGAAAAAACCCTGCAGACACAAGGAGAACATCCTCCTCACAGAAAGGCTGCACTAACAGTGTTGACCACTGCAACACCATGCTGCCCAAAACAATGAGAATCATTTAACACTGAGTGTATTTGAAGAACGACTCATCTACACTGATTGAACATGTTATTGATCATGTCTGTACTCACAGAGCCTTCCTGCAGTTCCTCACAGCTGGGATCAGTCTCCGTCGACCCTGGTCTGATGTGTTGAACTTCTCCAGGTCCAACTCATCCAGAACCTCCTCTGACATCTGCAGCATGTAGGCCAGAGCTGAGCAGTGGATCTCAGAGAGTTTCTCCTTTGATTTGTTGTCTGACGTCAGGAACTGTTGCATCTGCTGATGAACTGAGTGGTCGTTCATCTCAGTCAGACAGTGGAAGATGTTGATACTTCTGTCAGGAGAAATGTCATCACTCTCCATCTCCTTCAGGTTTTTGATGACTCTGGATGATCTCTGGATTGTTCTCTGTCCAACCCAGCCGGCTTCCTAAGACTCTCTGGTTGGACTCCAGACTGAGGCCGTGAAGGAAGCGAACAAACAGGTCCAGATGACCATTTGTACTGGTGAGGGATTTCTCCATTGTTCTCTTCAGGAGGTCATCCAGGGAGAAGGTATTGTCTGTGTTCTTATATGTTCCCAAGAAGTAGTTGAGTTCTTCTGTGTTCCTCTTGGTGTAACAGTGGAACATGTAGACTGCAGCCAGAAACTCCTGAACGCTCAGATGAACAAAGCAGTAGACTGATTTCTGGAACATCACACACTCTCTTCTGAAGATCTCAGTACAAACTCCTGAGTACACCGAGGCCTCTGTGACATTAAGACCACACCGCTCCAGGTCTTCTTGGTAGAACATGATGTTTCCTTCATCCAGATATTTAAGCGCCAGCCTCCCCAGCTTCAGTAGAACGTCCCTGTCAGCCTCCGTCAGCTGCTGGGGAGTCGTCTCATGTCCCTCACCGTACTTGTTGTTCTTCCTCTTTGTCTGAACCAGCAGGAAGTATGAGTACAGGTCAGTCAGGGTCTTGGGCAGCTCTCCTCTCTGGTCTGTGGTCAACATGTGCTCCAGAACTGTAGCACTGATCCAGCAGAAGACTGGGATTTGACACATGATGTGGAGGCTCCTGGAAGTCTTGATGTGTGAGATGATTCTGCTGCACAGCTCTTCATCACTGAATCTCCTCCTGAAGTACTCCTCCTTCTGGGTGTCAGTGAAGCCTCGTACTTCTGTGACCCTGTCAACACATGCAGGAGGGATCTGATTGGCCGCCGCAGGTCTGGAGGTTATCCAGACGAGAGCCGAGGGAAGCAGATTCCCCTGGATGAGGTTTGTCAGCAGCACGTTGACTGATGACCTCTGTGTGACATCAGACACAAGCTTCTTGTCGTTGAAGTCCAGAGAAAGTCTGCTTTCATCCAGGCCGTCCAAGATGAACAAAGGTTTACAGACAGCGAGCGTCTCTGCCGTGAGCTTCTGTAACGTTGGATGGAAAACACGGAGCAGCGTGAGAAGACTGTGCTGCTGGTCTTTCACCAGGTTCAGCTCCCTGAACGAAAGCACAGTCAGCAGACCCACATCTTGGTTTTCTAAACCCTCTGCCCAGTCCAGAGTGAACTTCTGCACCGAGAAGGTTTTTCCAACGCCAGCGACGCCGTTGGTCAGGACGACTCTGATGCTGCTCTGCTGGTCAGTTGAGACTTTAAAGATGTCGTGGCACTTGATGGGAGTGTCGTGGAGGCTCTTCCTCTTGGAAGCCGTCTCAAGCTGCCTCACCTCATGTTGAGTATTAACCTCTTCACTCTGTCCCTCTGTGATGTAGAGCTCATTGTAGATCCTGTTGAGGAGGGTTCTACTTCCTGTTTCATCAGTTTCTTCAGTCACATGTTCACATCTCCTCCTCAGACTGAGCTTATGTTCATCTAAAACCTCCTGCAGACCACGATCTGCTGAAAGACAAGAAACAATGTCAGAGACAGAGAATCTGAGAATCTGCTGATTGTTTTCATCAGATACAGAAAAACTACAGAAAATAAAAGCTTTTTAACTCTGTGGTTTTATAACGATGTTAAATGTTGATGCTGTATGAAGGAACAAAATAAAACAACATGTGCTGATGTCAGAAGTGAAGACATCAGCAGACACATGTACAGTGCTGCTCTGACCGGCTGTCTGAGCTCCAGCTCCTGTTCGGGATCTTTGTCCACACTGGGGACAGGAGGAGTCTCCTGAAGAACCAGACTGGTCCCAGTATGAGGTGATGCACTGTCTGCAGAACCAGTGTCCACAGCTGGTGGAGACTGGATCCTTCAGGACGTCCTGACACGAAGCACAGCAGGACGACTGCTCCTCCTCAGAAACATGACTCCTCTTCCTCTCTCTGTGAAGACATTTCCTGGTAACTCACATGTCACAGCCACAGGTTGTCATTACTTCTGTCAAGGAGGTTTTGTTTTCACCCAGTATGTTTGTGTGTTGGTTGGTTGGTTAGTGGGATTATAAAAAAACGACATATTACCAGTAAACTTGGTGGAAGGTTGTGGTCTGTGAACCAGATCGGGAGGGGGGGGGTCCTCTTTCACAGACATGTTCAGAGGACTGATGTTTACCAGTGTGTGGAATTTGGTGCAGATCCAAATAAAAATGAGTCTCTAGTGAATTCCAAAGTGGTTTCATAAGGAGCGTGTTGGTTCTTGGTGGAGGTCTGAGCTCTTTGAGTGATTCTGAGAGATCAGTCACCAACTTCAATGAGGCTGTGTCCTAATGCAGGGGCCACACTAGAGGAAACTAAATCCTCTTCAGAGCAGTTCACAGTAGAAATAGTCTCTTACTCTGTTTGTGAGGGTCCAGGTTCAGTACTGAAGTTTGGAGGCTCTCCTTTGGACTGGTCACTCTTCAGAGACACACAGCTGGACCCTGGAGACTCTGCTCTCAGTCTGTGGTCCTGACCTCTGCAAACACAAACATGTTGTTATTCAGAACACATCATTCACTGGTTCATTCTCTGAGGATTCAGTTTGGAGGTTCACATGTTTGTAGCAGGTCTCTTACTCTGTGTGTGAGGGTCCAGGTTCAGTACTGAAGTTTGGAGGCTCTCCTTTGGACTGGTCACTCTTCAGAGACACACAGCTGAACACTGGAGACTCTGCTCTGTCCTCCTCTTCCTCCTCATAACCACTCATCTTCAGTCTGAGAGGAAAAACACTGACACTGACTGTGAGCTGAAACACACACAATGAAGCCAGGTACGTAAATTCAGTGTTTCTTCAAATATAACAGAGTCAACGCTCCTACACTGTTTCCCTGTTGTCACGGTAACCTGAGACAGTTGTAGGTTTAATGTGTTGGACTCTGCCAATCACAGCGTTGAGTCAAACTGTTGATTGATTGACAGAAGTTCATCCTGACTCGTCTTCTCTCTAAAGTCCACGAGTAGAAAACTGACTCAGAGTCTGTGACAGTAAAATAATATGAATAAATAATATAAATGTTGCTGAACACTCACCAGCCTCAGACTTCACGTCTCCTCCGTCTGCTCCTTGTAGTTCGAACACTTTCACTTTCACTGGCTGCTCCTCCCCTATGCAGTTACTGGAAATAACATCTGTGTGTGTGTGTGTGTGTGTGTGTGTGTGTGTGCGTGCGTGCGTGTGTGTGTTTTAACATTAAAGTCATATATTTACATCCAATATGAAGATAAACCCATCACCATGTTGATGTGTTCAGGTATGGTTGCCGTAGCAGTGTCGTGTAGGAGGGAACGTGGACAATCTGTCTTTGACAAACAGGACAAGTAGCTGAGCCTCCGCTCGCAGTCCCTCGACTTGTCCCCCGACTTGTCCCTCGGGAGCCCGGGGCGGCTGGGTGACTGTCCGGAGGGGGCATCGTGCTATCTTTAAAAAGCCCACGATTAAAGAGCCACCAGCTCACGGTTCAAACAGATTATCTCTGCTCAACGGCTGCGTCATTGAGAAGCAAACTCTGGTTATTCCGCTGGTTAAATACAGTCAGGTCGTAATTCACGTCGGCAGCAACGACTTCCGGCTTCGTATGTCGGAGCTCACTGAAGTTAATGTGGAGTCCGTGTGTGCTTTTGCAAAAACGATGTCGGACTCTGTAGTTTCCTCTGGACCTCTTCCGAACACGACCGGTGATGTTTAGCCGCATGTTGTCTTTTACCCGCTGTCTGTCCAGGTGCTGTCCTGTGAACGGTTCCGGGCTTTGTAGACAACTGGCAAACTCTTTGGAGGAAACCTGGTCTTGTTGGGAGAGACGCGTTCCTCCCACTTGGGATGGAGCAGCTCTCTTATCTAGGAATATTACTCCGTGTATAAAATGACGACCCAGAGGTGGGACCAGGACGCAGAGCTGCAGTGCTACACACTTCTCTGCGCTCCCTCTGGACCAGTCACACAACCACAACCCATAGAGACTGTGTCTGTCCCCCGTCCCATTACATTATTTAAATCAACAATAACAGAGGGAGAATTCCACACAAAAAAAACTAATACAAATTAACACAACCTCTGCAACAACACAACAAACTTAAATGTGGACTTTTAAACATAAGATCACTGTCATCGAAGGCTATTTTAGTAAAAAAGATCACAACATTGATTTATTGTCCCTCACTGAGACCTGGCTCCATCCTGATGAATATGTCAGCCTAAATTAATCTACTCCCCCCCCCAAGTCATGTAAATACACACGTTCCCTGACACTTTGGCCGAGGAGGTGGAGTTGCTGCTGTTTTTAACTCCAGTCTATCAATTAATCCTAAACCTGAACTAAGCTACAACTCATTTGAAAGTCTTGTTCTTAGTCTTCCACACCAATCCAAGAAATACCAACAGCCAATCATATTTGCTGTAGTTTAACGAGCTCCGGGGGCTTATTCTGAATTTTTAACGGAATTCCAGTTTTTATCAAACTTTAAAACAAATAAAATTATTATTATCGGTGACTTTAATATTCATGTTGACATAATAATGATGCCTTAGCGTAGCATTTATTTCAGTACTAGACTCAATTGGTTTCAGTCAGTGTGTACACCTACCTACTCATTGCTGTAACCACACACTTGACCTATAGTACTTCCACATAATCCTATCAGACCATAATTTAATAACCTTCAATTTCTCATTATCCCGTATTATCCTTCGATTTAACCAACGAATTCTTTAAAAACCCAAATTCCACTGAGATTGACCATCTTGTCGATAGCTCAGTAAAGTCATTACGATTTACATTAGACTCCACAGCGCCTCTAAAGAAGAAGCGTGTAGAACATAGTAAATTAGCTCCCTGGTATAATTCCAACACACATGAATTAAAACAAGCGTCAAGAAAACTAGAAAGGAAGTGGCGCTCCATCAACTGTGCTGAAAATCACCTAGCCTGGAAAAATAGTGTTAAAGTTAATAAGATGGCTCCACAAAGCAAGAGCTGCCTACTAATCCACATTAATAGAAGAAAATAAAAACAACCCCAGGTTTGTCTTCAGCTCTGTAGCTGACAGAGTCACACCTCCACCCAACCCAGTATCCCTCCATCCCTGAATAACAATATCTTTATGACCTTTAATGATAAAATTCTAAGAAATAATATCAACCACCATCTGCCCCCAGTCGGCACTAATACACCATCAAGAATAGAAATCTCAGAAACAGCTGAGAATCTTACCAATTATTTAGACAGCTTCTCTCTGATCAGCCTTGATCAGCTGATCAAAATAATCTCATCTTCGAAACCAACAACTTGTATCTTAGATCCCAGTCCTACAAAAGTACTTAAATTATTTCTGCCTCTAATTGATAGTACGTTACTGAACACAATCAATCTGTCATTATCATCAGGATCTGTACCACAGTCCTTTAAACTAGCTGTAATCAAACCGCTTCTCAAAAAATCTACCCTGGACACGGAGGTTTTAGTAAACTCTGAGTCGGTCCAGGCTCGTCTTGGACCTGCTCTTAGTTCTGCTGCTATAGGTTTAGAATGTCGGGGGACACATGACACACGGAGCTTCTCTTCCTCTTCTCCCTCCTCATCACATCAAAGAAATGAATATCTCATCAATACATGTTACTGACTTGACTTCTTCCCCAGAGTCCCTTTGCCTTATCGTCCACAGATCCAGAGCCGAGGCTGCGGCCACATCGTGGATTGTGATGGTCGACCATGAATCAGACATCGTGTGAGAGGGATCAATCAATCAAACTTTATTTGTATAGCACATATTCACAATCACAATTTGTCTCAGAGTTTAACAAGGTGTGACATCCTCTGTTCTTAACCCTCAACAAGAGTCAGGAAAAACTACTAAAAAAACCTTTTAACAGGGTAAAAAGAAGGTAGAAACCTCAGAGACACGTGAGGATCCCTCTCCCAGGACGGACAGACGTGCAATAGATGTCACGTGTAACAGAGAACATCAGAAAGATCAGATTATTTACAGCATTGATTAGAATAAACAGTTTGTAGCATAATGGAAGGTCAATGAATTGATGGATTATTGTCAGTAAAGGTCGAGTATCTGAGGAGACATATTGTACATCAAGCAGTCTTGTTGTAATCGTAGTCCACGGTCAGCAGCCACCACGATCACATGCCACCATATTCCACAATCCATCGTCATGATCCTCTGCCGCCATCAGGATCCACTTCAGCTGCCAACAGGACCATGGTCCACTACCTCTGTCCACGATCACATGCCAACACGATTAATTAGCTCTCAGCAGCCTTTGGGAAAAGGAGCTAACTTTGACTCTTTCGACTGAGGAAGCACAAACTGGCAGATCAGAATTTCCAACTTCTTTCACTGACTTCACTCCGATGTTCAACTTTAAGGTGAGTTTGAAATCCTTTTTTTAAATGTAATCTTGGAATGGGATTCATTTCAGTTGTTTTGTTTACAAACACATAAAATGAAGTTCAGTACAACCACTTTAATTGTATTATATGCAGGACAGATGCTAATTAAAGGTGAATCAAATTTCAATGAAATCATGAGTAATTATTGTTCCACAAACAAAGTGTTGTTGAGATTTTACTGAACTCACTGTTTGATTTGCAATATTTCATCTGTTCATATATTTAATTTTCTACGGCACATTTAATTATGTTGTGTGTTACTCTCGGTGGCAATGTTTTGGATTTCACAAACACTTTAAAAACAATGTCCATCTTGAGAATATGAAATGTGTAAAGACGTACATTTGAAGTTGTGGATTCTGGTCGATAATTATTTTAATGTTTTTAATGAATCAGTGTTGATTCAGGCTGATGAAATGTTTGATGTAATGGTTAAACTAACCTAAACTTAAACCTGGCCTGAACTAAACCTGGTCTTTTGGGTCAAAGACAAAACTCTGATTTTAAATCAAAGTGATTTAAATGTGTTGAACTTTGTGTCGAACTAAATCAATTTGTGACGTGAATCCAGGAACTTTAAGTTCATAAACAAACAAACATATACACAGAATGTGGTTCTACACACATGGAGACATACTGAGGGACAAAGGTGGAAAATAATAAAGGCAAACTAAAATACACTATATGTGACTCTTTAGAGAGGGTTTATATATTCTGCTTGTGTTGTGTCATTTCAATAAACATATTCTTCATGTGAATAAACACAATCGGGGCAAGAAGGTTGCTGGTTTGAATCCGGTTCAGATGGGGTCTTCCTGTGTGGAGGCTGCACGTTCTCCCCGTGTTTTCTCCAGGTGCTCCGGCTTCATCTCACAAACACATGCAGATTAGGGGTTGTGTAGATTGGAGACTACACACAAGCTGCTGCTGCTTCAGCCTCTGGATCCTCAGGACACAGCTCAGCCTCCGTCCACACACACTGTCCTCTTCACACTCTCCTTCACAAAGATCACCAACTGTTGAGAGAAGAAGACATTAGTGTTTACAGAGACTCACTTCATCAGCTGAGAGTCAGTGATGCAGCACATCCAGTAGAAAGAGCAGCAGGGACTTCAGTCCTGTTCAGAGGTGGAGCAGCTTCCTCTCTGCTTCATGTTCACGTGTTGGAATGAACACGCTAAGAGCTAAGTGTGTTTCCTCTGCATGTCAAAGTGCAGAGTGGACACCTGAGAGGTGGATTTACTGCTGTTACAGGTGAAGCCATGTTTCACTGTGTGTTGATGAACATCTACTTCTGACAAACTGGGACCAGATGAGACAGATGGACTTCAGCAGAGGTTCTGGTCTGTATAAAGAGCTCATGGTTACCATGGTGATGATGAGAGGCTTCAGTCACACTGATCTCAGAGCTGTGACAAAGATCCAACTGATCAGTGGGATGGAAGTTTTCTGGAAGCTGGTGAAAGGAGAACTCAGGCAGCAGCTGATGTCTCATGCAGGAGAATTTAATGTAGACTTGATGCATCAAGGAGACCAGAAGGTGAAACAATATACCAACGCTAACAGAGTATCATGATCAATTGTCACCCATAAGTCTGAAGATGTCTCCCACAGCATCCCAGTATATCTCCCTCACCTTGCGTCACCCATCCCAACAGCGAATCCACTAAAGCATGCATACCTAACCTTTACGGCTAGCCACTGATGTCATACGCAAAAGAATTGGAGTTGGTGCTTCTCTGTCTGGGCGTCTGAATTAGATATGAAAGTCCATGAGCGTAGATCCTACAATGTACTGCGAGTTGGCCCTTTATCTCTAACCTGACCTTGGGTACTGCTTAGAGCAAGGGTCGCAACCCGCAGCTCTGGAGCCGCATGCGGCTCTTCAGCCCCTCTGCAGTGGCTCCCAGTACAGTGTCGCACATATTTTTCACGAACGGTGAACTTAACGAATCAGTTTTCATATGATGAACGTGAACGTGAGTGAACGTCACGTTCACGTAATTTTTTTAAATCATCGTATCAGGCCATCATGAAATACCAGGAGCGGGCGAATGTGTGTGTGTGTGTGTGTGCGTGTGTGCGTGTGTGCTCTCAGATAGCAGACACACAGGCCCCGGGGCCCCGCCCCCTCTCGCTCACTCAGAGACACACCCAGTGAGATTAGAGCTCGTTCACGTGAAGCTGCTTCTTAACAGTGGAAACAGTGAAAACACCCAGTTTCTCTGGTCACAGCTGCTCAGAGATCAGCGCTGCAGCTTCTTGATCAGAGCAGAAGCTGCAGTTGGTTTGTACTGAGCTTCAGTTTCTGTGTTTGCCTCCAGTCTGACCTGCTCTCACTTTTTGTTTTAATATTTCGTCAACTAAAATATGCGTCACATCCTTTCACCCGACGGTTGATCGCTGTACGTGGCTGAGGGAAAAAACAGAAGAGATGACAGCACTGAAACGGACTTTAGTCATTATTGAATACAAACTGGCCTTTTTTTTATGTTTACTCTTTTTAAGCTATTATACGGAAGCGTATTGCATTCAGTGCAGAGTGGACACCTGAGAGGTGGATTTACTGCCGTTACAGGTGAAGCCATGTTTCACTGTGTGTTGATGAACATCTGCTTCTGACAAACTGTGAACAGATGAGACAGATGGACCTCACCAGAGGTTCTGGTCTGTATAAAGAGCTCCTGGTTACCATGGTGATGATGAGAGCCACTGATGTGCAGGCTTCAGTCACACTGATCTCAGAGCTGTGACAAAGATCCAACTGATCAGTGGGATGGAAGTTTTCTGGAAGCTGGTGAAAGGAGAACTCAGGCAGCAGCTGATGTCTCATGCAGGAGAATTTAATGTAGACTTGATGCATCAAGGAGACCAGAAGGTGAAACAATATACCAACGCTAACAGAGTATCATGATCAATTGTCACCCATAAGTCTGAAGATGTCTCCCACAGCATCCCAGTATATCTCCCTCACCTTGCGTCACCCATCCCAACAGCACATCCACTAAAGCATGCATACCTAACCTTTACGGCTAGCCACTGATGTCATACGCTTAAGAATTGGAGTTGGTGCTTCTCTGTCTGGGTGTCTGAATTAGATATGAAAGTCCATGAGCGTAGATCCTACAATGTACTGCTAGTTCGCCCTTTATCTCTAACCTGACCCCCGAGGCTGAGTATAACGCTGCTCTGTTTCCTGTCATTTGAATATGTGTTTACTTTCCGTGCCTGTGTGCATATCTACTCGTAGATACTATAGGCCTAGCACTCGTTCACACCATTACGTAACCTTTCCTCTCTTATCTATCCCACCCGTTCCACACATACCCAACACCTTGTCACAGGGGGCCTATGGAACTTCCCATCAGCTACCTGCAAGGCAGACTTCATCTCTGGCTTTGCTACCCAGCAATCACTTGACTTCCTTGCTCTCACTGAGACTTGGATCACACCGGACAACACAGCCACCCCAGCTGCTCTCTCCTCTGCCTTCTCTTTCACCCACACACCCAGACCCACTGGTAGGGGTGGTGGTACAGGTTTACTCATCTCCCCCAAATGGAGTTTTTCTCTCTACCTGCTTCCTCTTTTTACCCCGCTGTCTTTTGAATTCCATGCTGTGACAGTTACTCATCCGGTACAATTAACCATTGTTGTTCTCTACCGTCCATCAGGTTCTTTGGGAGATTTCTTAGAGGAATTAGACGTTCTCCTATCAAACTTCCCAGAAAATGGCCCTCCACTTATCCTTCTGGGTGACTTTAACATCCAGACAGAGAAGTTATCAAACCTATTACTTTTACTGTCTTCCTTTGCTCTCTCACTCAGTCCTTCCCCTCCTACTCACAAAGCTGGTAACCACCTTGACTATATTTTCACCAGAAACTGTTCAACATCTAACCTCACTGTAACCCCACTTCATGTCTCTGACCACTTCCTTATCTCTTACTCTCCCCCACTCTCTCAAACTGACAACCCTACCACATCAACAGACTCTGGACCTGTCCGTCGCAACATTCGCTCCCTCTCTCCCTCCTCTCTGGCCTCCTCTGTTTTATCAGCCCTCCCTTCAACTGACTCTTTCTCACTCATGCATCCTAACTCTGCCACAGACATTCTCCTTTCTACTCTGTCCTCCACTCTTGACTCTCTCTGTCCTCTTACGTCACGACAGGTCCGCAAGTCCTCCCCACCTCCGTGGTTGTCTGACTCGGTGCGTGCCGACAGAGCCACTATGGGCGCATCAGAAAGGAAATGGCGAAAAAGATAGATGACATACGCTCCTCTTTTTCTAATCCTCCTTCTATAATTGCATTTCCATCAACTTCATCTTCATCCCCTTCGCTTTCCTCTTTCACCCCCATCTCCCAATCTAGTTCTTACCTTGGTAACCTCCGCCCACCCAACCACCTGCCCCCTTGACCCCATCTCACATTCTCCAGTCTATTGCTCCTGACCTTCTTCCTTTTCTCACCCATCTTATCAACACTTCCCTGTCAATTGGCGGTTTCCCTAACTCTCTGAAGGAGGCAAGAGAAAACCCTCTCCTGAAGAAACCCACCCTCAACCTGTCTGAAGTAAACAACTACAGACCTGTCTCTCTTCTTCCCTTTCTTTCCAAAACCCTCGAGCGAGCTATCTTTAATCAAGCCTCCTGTGTCCGAACCTTGTCCTTTCACTACTGGGGTCCCTCAAGGTTCCGTCCTGGGTCCCCTCCTTTTCTCTCTTTACACCAACTCTCTCTGCTCTGTCATTCACTCACATGGCTTTTCCTACCATAGCCATGCTGATGACACCCAACTAATCCTCTCTTTTCCCCAATCTGAAACACAGGTAGCAGCACGAATCTCTGCCTGTCTGACTGACATCTCTCAGTGGATGTCCGCACACCACCTGAAAATTAACCTTGACAATACTGAACTACTTTTCCTTCCAGGGAAAGGCTCCTCCCACCCATCACCTGACTATTACCTTTGACAACTCCGTGGTAGCCCCCCCCCCAGACTGCTAGGAACCTGGGTGGTACACTCGACAGTAAACTCTCCCTTACAGCCAACATTACTGCAACAACACGTTCCTGTAGATTCATGCTGCACAACATCAGGAGAATACATCCCCTTCTCACTCAGAAGGCGGCGCAGGTTCTGGTGCAGGTTCTGGTCCAGGTTCTGGTCATCTCACGCCTAGACTATTGTAACTCCCTCCTGGCAGGTCTACCTGCTAGTGCCATCCGACCTCTGCAGCTCATCCAGAATGCAGCAGCTCCACTGGTCTTTAACCTAAATTCACTCACACTACTCCGCTCCTCCGCTCCCTTCACTGGTTACCAGTGGCTGACCACCTTCGTACCGTGCTCGGATCGGGTCCAGTCTACATCCAGGACATGGTCAAACCTTACACCCCAGCCTGTTCACTCCGCTCTGCATCTGCCAATCGGCTTGTTGCTCCCTCACTGCGAGCTAAACACTCATCAAAATCACGACTGTTTCAGGACAGCAGAAAGTCTATACATCATCCGCAGCAAACTAAAAACACACCTCTTCTGACTACACCATGAATAAAAGTTTAAACTAACAATTTAGCAGGACTTAAATGGCACTTACTTATAGCACTTTGTAGTTTGGCTTTCTTGAAGAAAATGTACTTTCTTGATTCTTGTTCTGGGTTTGTACCCTCATGGCTCTTATTGTAAGTCGCTTTGGATAAAAGCGTCAGCTAAATGAAATTTGATGTAATGTAGAGAGAAGGGAGTATCTGTGGAATGAGTCGGGCTGTTCTCTTCATGCTGAACAGATTTACTGTGTGAGGATGGTCAACAATTCCTCAACAATCAGTTCTTCACTGATGAAGTGAGAGAACAAACTGTCTCAGATCAGATGAAGACGACACCGTCTCTGTTCATCGTGTGAGGCTGTCAGCTGTGGTCCAGCTTCATTTCCTGTTCACATGAAAACAACAATCAATTGATCACAAGCAGCTTCCAGCTCGTCTGATTGGCCGACTGTTCTCTCTCTGTGTCTCTGTCCAATCCTGACGTCTGTCCTCATTCTCCTCTCACAGCTTCACTGAGGAAACACTGAGGCCTGAACTACAAAGCCACTTCAACATGTCCAGGAGATCTTTCTGAGATCCAGCTCAACTTAACCTGACAAACACAGTCAGGCTAAGTGGTCACATGACGCTGGTTATCAACTCGTTAAGTTAACTCAGGTTTTCCTCAACAAGATCTGGGCGTGCACATGAAAGGGGCGGGGTTTACTGTGTATGACCAATCACAGACATGGACAGTTTGACTGACAGCAGAGCCTCATATTTCACAACCAGGATCAAACTGTTCACACACATTGACTCTGAGGACACACACTGATTCACTGACTCAGAGGACACACACTGACACTGACTGAGGACACACACTGACTCTGAGGACACACACTGTCTCACTGACTCTGAGGACACACACTGACTCTGAGGACACACACTGTCTCACTGACTCTAGGGGCACACACTGACTCTGAGGACACACTGTCTCACTGACTCTGAGGACACACACTGTCTGACTGATGATGAAGAGACACTGACTCTGAGGACACACACTGTCTCACTGACTCTGAGGACACACTGACTCTGAGGACACACTGTCTCACTGACTCTGAGGACACACAGACTCTGAGGACACACACTGACTCTGAGGACACACACTGTCTCACTGACCCTGAGGACACAACTCTCTCACTGACTGAGGACACACACTGTCTCACTGATGATGAAGACACACACTGACTCTGAGGGCACACACTGTCTCTGAGGACACACACTGTCTTGGAAACCTCTGACATCACTACTCAATAAAAACACATGGACCTATTTTCAGGAAGCTGACTGAGTGCATCTGGTGTTTTGGTGACAGGATGAGTCTGGAGAGATTGAGATGTACTGGGTGAGTTAGAGATCAACTGAACCAACCAGACGTTGATTTAAACTTCCCTTATCCGTCCCTTTAAGGAGAGTGTGCACCACACAACAGTGTAGAGTCACTGTGGTCAGTGGGCGGAGCTTTTATACGGGTTGATCTCCAACTTTACCTGGAGCAGGTTAGCCGTTCATCATAAGTTACCGTGGTGATTTACCCCGTTAGGAAGTGGACGAGCTTCGTAGGACTGAAAAAACTAATCCTGAAGTTAACCTGATAACCACAAATCCTGTTTGGTAGCACAGACCCTGGATCTGTGATACTGACTGTGTTTAGTAAAATACTGATGAAAGCTGCGTGGACTGACTCCAACCATCTACTGACCTCACAGTCTCCAGTCGACAGGTTGGACTCTGCTGTAGATCAAGCAGCTCCTTCACTCCTGAGTCCTGCAGGTTGTTGTTATTCAGATCCAGTTCTCTCAGATGAGAGGGGTTTGACCTCAGAGCTGAAGCCAGAGAAGAACAGCTGATCTCTGACAGTCTGCAGCCCCACAACCTGGATAAAGAATAAAACTTAACTGTAAATTAAACTGAGTTCATGTGTGAAAATAACAAACAAACATTCATGTCACACAGACAAATAACATGGAAGATAAATATGAAATCAGACATGTTGGACTAAAAACGAGTCCTGATTCAGTAGAAATAGATTATTTGGACCCGGTCTCTGTCCTGCAGATCAGTTTAGGAAATCCAGAACTAAACTCAGATGTGTTTTAACAAGTAGCTGAATATTTAAAATGTCACAAATTCATTAATGAATGGATTCAAGTTATGTATGAACAGGAAATATGTTAAATTAGAATTAAATTAGATAAATTGTGTATAAATGCTGTATTATAGATATGAGATCTACAAAAGTCAGTCAGTGAACTGACCACAGAGTCTCCAGTCGACAGGTTGGACTCTGTAGAAAACCACACAGCTCCTTCACTCCTGAGTCCTGCAGGTCGTTGTTACTCAGATCCAGTTCTCTCAGATGAGAGGGGTTTGACCTCAGAGCTGAAGCCAGAGAAGAACAGCTGATCTCTGACAGTCTGCAGCCAATCAACCTGAATAAAGAATACAACTTAACTGTAAATTAAACTGGGTTCATGTGTGAAAATAACAAACTAATATTCATGTCACACAGACTCATAACATGGAAGATAAATATGAAATCAGACATGTTGGACTAAAATCGAGTCTTGATTCAGTAAAAATAGATTATTTGGACCCGGTCTCTCTCCTGCAGATCAGTTTAGGAAATCCAGAACTAAACTCAGATGTGTTTCAACAGCTGAATATTTAAAATGTTGCAAATTAATGAATGAATGAATTAATGTTATGTATGAAGAGGAATTATGTTAAATTAGAATTAAAGGAGATGAAATTGTGTATAAATGATGTATTATAGATATGAGATCGACAAAAGTCAGTCAGTGAACTGACCTCAGAGTCTCCAGTCGACAGGTTGGACACTGTAGAAAACAACACAGCTCCTTCACTGCTGAGTCCTGCAGGTCGTTGTATCTCAGATCCAGTTCTCTCAGATGAGAAGGGTTTGACCTCAGAGCTGAAGCCAGATAAGAACAGCTGATCTCTGACAGACTGCAGTCCTCGAACCTGAAGAAAGAATAAAACTTAACTGTAAATTAAACTGAGTTCATGTGTGAAAATAACAAACTTATATTCATGTCACTCAGACTCATAACATGGAAGATAAATATGAAATCAGACATGTTGGACTAAAAACGAGTCCTGATTCAGTAAAAATATATTATTTGGACCCGGTCTCTGTCCTGCAGATCAGTTTAGGAAATCCAGAACTAAACTCAGATGTGTTTCAACAGCTGAATATTTAAAATGTCACAAATTAATTAATAGATTCATGTTATGTATGAAGAAGACTTATGTAAAATTAGAATTAAATGAGATAAATTGTGTATAAATGCTGTATTATAGATATGAGATCTACAAAAGTCAGTCAGTGAACTGACTTCAGAGTCTCCAGTAGACAGGTTGGACTCTGTAGAAAACCACACAGCTCCTTCACTCCTGAGTCCTGCAGCTCGTTGTCACTCAGATCCAGTTCTCTCAGATGAGAGGGGTTTGACCTCAGAGCTGAAGCCAGAGAAGAACAGCTGATCTCTGACAGACTGCAGCTCTTCAACCTGAATAAAGAAACATGAATATTAGAATGTGTCCTCCTGTTGTTGTGGATCGTCATCATGTCAACACAGACTCTCAACATGCTGCTGACCTCAGTCCAGTCTGTGACCTGAAGATAAATATCAGATCAGACATGTTGGACCATTGTTTCATTCATCACCTTCTTCTCTGTGTGTTTGGTCACTGAGCAGGTTTGTGTAATTAAACACTGTTTAAAGTAGGGATGGCTCCTGACAGTCACTTCCTGTTTGTTTCTATACGTATCAACTGTCCAAAGTGTTTCAATAAGAATGTGTCTTATTTTGAAAACCTGAGGAGAACGGGTGCTCGGCCTCAGTCCACATGTTATTTACTGACACTTTCTTAGTGATCAGGAGCAGGTGAGTGCAGGTGAATGGAGTTGATGAGGTGGACGTGACTGACAGGCTGGGTGAGTGACAGATGACTGAGGGACAGTGAGCAGAGCAGAACTGAGACAATTCAAATAAATAATGACCGAATAAGAAAGAAAGTTGGAAAAGTGAACAAAGATTTAAGGACCTCAGAGTCTCCAGTCGACAGTTTAGACTTTCCAGTCCAGAACACAGCAGCTTGACTCCTGAATCCTTCAGCTCGTTTACACTTAGATCCAGTTCTCTCAGATGTGAGGGGTCTGACTTCAGAGCTGAGGCCACGACTTCACAGAGAGTCTCTGAGAGTCGATAACCACCGAGTCTGTAATTAAAGAAAATATTAAATCTGTTAGAATTAGGGGGACTCACACTGCACTGGTTGGTGTACAAACACAGGGTGGTAATTCTAGTTTGACAAGAAAGAAGAATAAACAACATTTCCTGCTTCTTCAGTTTAAAGGAACAGTCATTGATTCTCATCCAAAACACGTATTCAGTGATTGTCTCCTCACACTGTGCTAGCTGTTTGCTCATATATATATATATATATATATGTACAGAATATACAATAATCTCCCTTGCACCCCACATGGTCGTATGTCTGAACCCTCAAACTCCAGCAGTGATCACATTGGACACACACACACACACACACACACACACACACACACACACACACACACACACACACACACCACTAACAGTGTTGACCACTGCAACACCATGCTGCCCAAAACAATGAGAATCATTTAACACTGTGTGTATTTGAAGAACGACTCATCTACACTGATTGAACATGTTATTGATCATGTCTGGACTCACAGAGCCTTCCTGCAGTTCCTCACAGCTGGGATCAGTCTCCGTCGACCCTGTTCTGATGTGTTGAACTTCCCCAGGTCCAACTCATCCAGAACCTCCTCTGACATCTGCAGCATGTAGGCCAGAGCTGAGCAGTGGATCTCAGAGAGTTTCTCCTTTGATTTGTTCTCTGACGTCAGGAACTGTTGCATCTGCTGATGAACTGAGTGGTCGTTCATCTCAGTCAGACAGTGGAAGATGTTGATGCTTCTGTCAGGAGAAATGTCATCACTCTTCATCTTCTTCAGGTTGTTGATGACTCTCTGGATGATCTCTGGATTGTTCCTTGTCCGACCCAGTAGGCCTCCTAAGACTCTCTGGTTGGACTCCAGACTGAGGCCGTGAAGGAAGCGAATAAAAAGGTCCAGATGACCATTTGTACTGGTGAGGGATTTCTCCATGGTTCTCTTCAGGAGGTCATCCAGGGGGAAGTTACCGTGTGTGTTCCTATATGTTCCCAAGAAGTTGTTGAGTTCTTTTGTGTTCCTCTTGGTGTAACAGTGGAATATGTAGACTGCAGCCAGAAACTCCTGAACGCTCAGATGAACAAAGCAGTAGACTGATTTCTGGAAGATCACACACTCTCTTCTGAAGATCTCAGTACAAACTCCTGAGTACACCGAGGCCTCTGGGACATTAAGACCACACCGCTCCAGGTCTTCTTGGTAGAACATGATGTTTCCTTCCTCCAGATGTTCAAACGCCAGCCTCCCCAGCTTCAGGAGAACGTCCCTGTCAGCCTCCGTCAGCTGCTGTGGAGTCGTCTCATGTCCCTCACCGTACTTGTTGTTCTTCCTCTTTGTCTGAACCAGCAGGAAGTGTGAGTACAGGTCAGTCAGGGTCTTGGGCAGCTCTCCTCTCTGGTCTGTGGTCAACATGTGCTCCAGAACTGTAGCACTGATCCAGCAGAAGACTGGGATTTGACACATGATGTGGAGGCTCCTGGACGTCTTGATGTGTGAGATGATTCTGCTGCACAGCTCTTCATCACTGAATCTCCTCCTGAAGTACTCCTCCTTCTGGGCGTCAGTGAAGCCTCGTACTTCTGTGACCCTGTCAACACATGCAGGAGGGATCTGATTGGCCGCCGCAGGTCTGGAGGTTATCCAGACGAGAGCCGAGGGAAGCAGATTCCCCTGGATGAGGTTTGTCAGCAGCACGTTGACTGATGACCTCTGTGTGACTGACACAACCTTCCTGTGGTTGAAGTCCAGAGAAAGTCTGCTTTCATCCAGGCCGTCAAAGATGAACAAAGGTTTACAGACAGCGAGCGTCTCTGCCGTGAGCTTCTGTAACGCTGGATGGAAAACATGGAGCAGCGTGAGAAGACTGTGCTGCTGGTCTTTCACCAGGTTCAGCTCCCTGAATGAAAGCACAGTCAGCAGACCCACATCTTGGTTTTCTAAACCCTCTGCCCAGTCCAGAGTGAACTTCTGCACCAAGAAGGTTTTTCCAACGCCAGCGACGCCGTTTGTCAGGACGACTCTGATGCTGCTCTGCTGGTCAGTTGAGACTTTAAATATGTCGTGGCACTTGATGGGAGTGTCGTGGAGGCTCTTCCTCTTGGAAGCCGTCTCAAGCTGCCTCACCTCATGTTGAGTATTAACCTCTTCACTCTGTCCCTCTGTGATGTAGAGCTCAGTGTAGATCCTGTTGAGGAGGGTTCTACTTCCTGTTTTATCAGTTCCTTCAGTCACATGTTCACATCTCCTCCACAGACTGAGCTTATGTTCATCTAAAACCTCCTGCAGACCACGATCTGCTGAAAGACAAGAAACAATGTCAGAGACAGAGAATCTGAGAATCTGCTGATTGTTTTCATCAGATATAGAAAAACTACAGAAAATAAAATCTTTTAAACTTTGTGGTTTTATAACGATGTTAAATGTTGATGCTGTATGAAGGAACAAAATAAAACAACATGTGCTGATGTCAGAAGTGAAGACATCAGCAGACACATGTACAGTGCTGCTCTGACCGGCTGTCTGAGCTCCAGCTCCTGTTCTGGCTCTTTGTCCACACTGGGGACAGGAGGAGTCTCCTGAAGAACCAGACTGGTCCCAGTATGAGGTGATGCACTGTCTGCAGAACCAGTGTCCACAGCTGGTGGAGACTGGATCCTTCAGGATGTCCTGACACGAAGCACAGCAGGACGACTGCTCCTCCTCAGAAACATGCCTCCTCTTCCTCTCTCTGTGAAGACATTTCCTGGTAACTCACATGTCACAGTCACAGGTTGTCATTACTTCTGTCAAGGAGGTTTTGTTTTCACCCAGTATGTTTGTGTGTTGGTTGGTTCGTTAGTGGGATTATAAAAAACGACATATTACCAGTAAACTTGGTGGAAAGTTGTGGTCTGTGAACCAGATCGGGAGGGGGGGGGGGTCCTCTTTCACAGACATGTTCAGAGGACTGATGTTTACCAGTGTGTGGAATTTGGTGCAGATCCAAATAAAAATGAGTCTCTAGTGAATTCCAAAGTGGTTTCATAAGGAGCGTGTTGGTTCTTGGTGGAGGTCTGAGCTCTTTGAGTGATTCTGAGAGATCAGTCACCAACTTCAATGAAGCTGTGTCCTAATGCAGGGGCCACACTAGAGGAAACTAAATCCTCTTCAGAGCAGGTCACAGTAGAAACAGACTCTTACTTTGTGTGTGAGGGTCCAGGTTCATTACTGAAGTTTAGAGGCTCTCCTTTGGACTGGTCACTCTTCAGAGACACACAGCTGGACCCTGGAGACTCTGCTCTCAGTCTGTGGTCCTGACCTCTGCAAACACAAACATGTTTTTATTCAGAACACATCATTCACGCATTCATTCTCTGAGGATTCAGTTTGGAGGTTCACGTGTTTGTAGCAGGTCTCTTACTTTGTGTGATAGGGTCCAGGTTCAGGACTGAAGGTTAGAGGAAGTTCCATGGACTGGTCACTCTTCAGAGACACACAGCTGAACCCTGGAGACTCTGCTCTGTCCTCCTCTTCCTCCTCATAACCACTCATCTTCAGTCTGAGAGGAAAAACACTGACACTGACTTTGAGCTCCAACACACACAATGAAGCCAGGTACGTAAATTCAGTGTTTCTTCAAATATAGCAGAGTCAACGCTCCTACACTGTTTCCCTGTTGTCACGGTAACCTGAGACAGTTGTAGGTTAAATGTGTTGGACTCTGCCGATCACAGCGTTGAGTCAAATTGTTGATCAGGGCCGTGCAGAGACCTTTAGAGGGGCAGGTGCTAAAATTTCAAAAGGGGCACATGGAAAAAGGCTCATATGCCGATATAACATAAAGCTAGAATTTGCTGTTGAGGGGGACTTCCTCTCTTTACGAGGCATGTTTGCACTGCAGAATGAAATATCATGAGAAAATATGATACACTGAAAACACACACAAGACACACACCACACACACACACACACACACACACACACACAGTGATATTGTGTTTATTGTGATTGTGCTGTTGTAAATATTACTGTTGCTGCTGTTAAAATAATATTTTGTCATATTACAAATGTAATCCTGAATTCATAATTTATTCTATTTTTGATGGTAATTAAATAAATAAATAAACGTTTTGATAAATGGGAGGATGAGAAAATCACAATTCAAATACATTCAATATAAGACTTAGATTTTTTTATCACACACACACACACAGAAACAAAACGCCCATCAGACGTGTTTTCCTCAGGCAGCAGCAGCAGCGGTTGGCAGATGTCTTCTAACGTTACGATATAAACCACAACCATGCATGTTCAATGTTCACTGCGTTCATGTAGAAATACACCAAACAATGAACTCTGCTACAAACCCCGTTTACCGGCGTTGCAGTTCTTCGTCCCGCTGTCTCACGGCGCTGCGCGTCCGCGGTGTCAGCGCGTGGTGGCGGTTGCGGAAGAGGGAAGAGGGAACTACAGGAAGAGGGAAGAGGGAACTACAGGAAGAGGGAAGAGGGAACTACAGGAAGAGCTCAGCCGAAAACTCATCATGTGACTGAGGTTCTAATACTTGGCCCTAAACACCTTAGAGATACATTATCTACTGATATAGCTGCGCTAGACGACATCGCCCTTGCTTCCAATGAAACAGTCAGGAACTTGGGAGTGATCTTCGATCCTGATTTGTCCTTTAATTCTCACTTAAAACTCATTTCTAGGACCGCCTTCTTCCACTTGCGTAATATCTCAAAAATCAGACATGTCCTTTCTCAAAAAGATGCAGAAAACTAGGCCACGCCTTTGTTACATCCAGACTAGATTATTATAATTCCTTATTATCAGGCTCCAGCAGTAAGTCCTTAAAGACTCTGCAGCTTGTCCTAAATGCTGCAGCAGGTGTCCTGACAAGAACCAAGAAGAGAGACCACATTTATCTAGTATTAGCTTCGCTACACTGGCTTCCGGTTAAATCTAGAAAAGAATTTAAAATTCTCCTCCTCACCTTCAAGGCCCTTAATAATATGGCACCATTATACCTCAAAGAGCTGATAGTACATTATCAACCCACTGGAGCACTGCGCTCCCAGAATTCAGGCTTACTTGTCGTCCCTAAAGTCTCTAAACGTAGAGTAGGAGCCAGAGCTTTCAGCTATCAAGCTCCTCTCCTGTGGAATCATCTCCCACATTCAGTTCGGGAGGCAGACAACATCTGTACGTTTAAGAGTAGGCTTAAAACCTTCCTTTACCATAAAGCTTACAGTTAGAGTCGGTCCAGGCTCGTCTTGGACCTGCTCTTAGTTCTGCTGCTATAGGTCCAGAATGTCGGGGGACACATGACACACGGAGCTTCTCTTCCTCTTTTCCTTCCTCTTCTCCCTCCTCATCACATCAAAGAAATTTAAGTCTCATCAATACATTTTGATGCAATACATTGACTTCTTCCCCAGAGTCCCGTTGCCTTAGGGACTGAGGCTGCGGCCACATCGTGGATTATGATGGTGGATCGTGTATCAGAGATCGTGATAATAATGGCGGATCCTGTATCGTGCTGGCATCTGATAATGGTGGTCGACCACGATTGAGGTGGCAGCTGAAGTGGATCCTAATGGCGGCAGAGGATCATGACGATGGATTGTGGAATATGGTGGCATGTGATCGTGGTGGCTGCTGACCGTGGACTACGATTACAACAAGACTGCTTGATGTACAATATGTCTCCTCAGATACTCGACCTTTACTGACAATAATCCATCAATTCATTGACCGTCCATTATGCTACAAACTGTTTATTCTAACCAATGCTGTAAATACTCGTATCTTTCTGATGTTCTCTGTTACACGTGACATCTATTGCACGTCTGTCCGTCCTGGGAGAGGGATCCTCACGTGTCTCTGAGGTTTCTACCTTCTTTTTACCCTGTTAAAAGGTTTCTTTAGTAGTTTTTCCTGACTCTTGTTGAGGGTTAAGAACAGAGGATGTCACACCTTGTTAAACTCTATGAGACAAATTGTGATTTGTGAATACGGGCTATACAAATACAATTTTATTGATTGATTTGATTGAAAAGTACTGTGAGTAGGGAAACTAACTAACTATCATACTTGTCCATCCACTTCTACCTATTGTCTGTTACATTAACTTGACACAGTACATTTCATTTACAGTGTTCCTTGTTGCTCAAAATGATTTTGCACATTTTCTATTATGGGACCCCTTCTACTGTCTGTGGAAGACTGACACTAGTTCTGCCCTGAGGCATGTCCCAGTGATGTGTGTGAACACGTGGAACTTAGTTTAAGTGGACATTACACAGAGTTTACTGTCCCACCTCCCGAGTCTGTAAAGTCTTATAACCACAAGTTTCAAACTGTCAATCTTTACACTTTGATCATAGATTGTTCATAAACTAGTTTCTGACCTTTTCTTGTTTAAATTGTGTTTTGCTTGCTGTATATTTGTGTATCTACACACACAGTCTGGGCAGAAGAGTAAAAACAAAACATGTCACAGTTATAGATGTGAGTATTGATGAATTAAACGAACCCCAACAAAGTTCAGGCTGAGAATGAAGAATTTCACCAAATTTCTGGAACAAATCATAATTTATTTTCCAGAAAACTTGATATCTCGATTCAGTCAAAAGTAAAAAAAAATAACAACTGGAAAGTGTTTGTCACAGTTCATATTGTTTGGGGATATGTGCAGTCATCCAGAAATTAGGATATGTGCTGTGAATTCAGGAGGAAGACCCCGGCTCAGTCAGATGAACCCAGATCAGATGCAGTGATTAGTTTGTGTCTGTTCAAAGTGAAACGCTGAGTGGTTCTGTAGGTTGTGTGGTAAAGTGAGTGAGAGCTTATTGTTGTGTTGGTTGTTCTCAACGGATCTGCCTTCCTGAGTTCAAACATAATCTCCACTGTTCATCTGGGCCATCTTCTGTCGGAGGATCTGGATCTCCAGCTGGAGCTTCTCCCTCTCCAGCAGCAGGTTTCCTCTCTTCAGCTCCAGCAGATCCTCGTCCAGGGGCACGAGGCCCACAGGTACCGACTCAACCGGCCACTGCGGTTTCACACCTGCAGAGGAAACACACACAATTCACTGGATCCTGCAGCTTCATCTGCACATGTTACCATGGCTGAGTTTTAAACAATACAGTAATTCAGTAATTTAATTTAATTAAGTAAGCAAGCAGCGGTATCCCTCAAAAGTTCCTCTTTGCATTGTGACCATGGATACAGTTGGTAAATGCAGTTGCTCCCACTAGTTGGGATCCCTCACAGGTTTCTACGTTGTTTTTCCCCCTGGGTTAAGAACATGTAGTCCCCTGTGAGACTAACTGGGATTAGTGAATATGGGTTTTACAAATAAAATGTGATTGATTGATAGAAAAACAACTTCTATTTAACATTCACAGTTATTTCTATAATCATATTTTATATAATTACCATCCTTGTCATCTATCTTGTTTACGGACTTCAGCTCCACCTCCACTGGGTAATGGTCGCTGACTTTCAGAGCCTGGAAAATAAACAGTTAATGTATTGAGTGTGAACTTGGTAACGTTGGCCTTTACTAAGTAAGTACAAACTAGAAATGTACATGCAAATCTAAAACAAACATTGTTAGATGCTGGGCTGAAAAAACGAACAGACAAATTGCTCGCACGCTGCAAGGCTTTGATTTTCAATGGACAGATGCTGCCTTCAAATAAAAAATCTTTTTTTTTACAGTGTTCAGACTCCATTTGAACACTTATGGAGTTCCTTGAAAATGTCCACGAGCTGTGACATGTTTGCTGACATATTCAGAAAATGTGGCGGCCACAGAAGTTGATTTTTCTTTGGATATTAAGCTGGTATATTGCTATTTTAGTCAAGTCTTTGTGATTTTATATTACGTCAGAGAAAAAGTTGATGTTCCCGACAGCCTCATCTCCTCTCTCCATCTTTGTGCCTTTGTATGTCCTACAATACATCACGTGTTTGCTATCTTACTAAAGTCTTAACCTCAGTAGCATGTTGCTGCAACGTTCTCATGGCTTTACCATTTGAATGCCAAGCACAGCATGTTCCCGTTTGAAGGCAGCGTTAGTCTCAAGGGTGAACCCAGGAATCACAGCCCTGCAGCGTGCAAGTCACTTTGTAGGTTCTAGCTTTCTCTACTTAGCAACAAACTCAAACCCTGAATTACACTGATCTTATGTTTTAACGCATATGAGTCACAGTGCTTCATTTTTGTCCAAAAAACGTCTTGTAACAAGATGAAAATAAAACAGTACCCAACAAATGAACTATTTCCTCCCGTTTAAGTAAAGTTTTTGCAAAAAGCTCCAGTGCTCCGCTCAATGCTCAGAGAGTTAATGAGCCTATTTGATATCTAACTACACAGGATATCTTTTAACGATGATATAAATATCAAACGTCTGACCTGCTCGTCACTGAGTCCATAAGCCTTCTGGAAGTTGAAGGGTTTGGCAGAGTTTGGTACGATGGCCTGGAGCATGTCGTCTCCGTAGACCACGATCCTGAACACCGACGACACAGGGTTCCAGCGTCAGTCGTTCAATGAATACACACATGCATTATTATGTATTGATGGAGTCCTATGTACATGGAATTTATATAATCTGTCAAAAATATATTAAGAAATAATGATGACGAGTTAAAGCAATTATTGTGATAAGTTGTTTGAGGCCTTTGTAAAGATTGACTTATAATAACATGAGATTCGTTTTCCTCTAGTTTCCACCACTAGTGTTTTTCTGTTACCTGTCATATGAGTGGTCGTTCCCGGTGCTGGCCGTGGTGTCGACATCGTCTCCAATCAGCCAGTGGAAGTTCTTGTCGTTACGGATACGGATGCCCTTCATCGCTCTCTTGGAGACGTAGGAGCCATCGGCATTGAAGTCGCCCAGGATCATCACGTTCTGGAGCACAGAGGAGACGGAGAGCTGAATGAATCTGAGTCCCTATGAGGTGAAGTCTGCCCTCGTCTGCTTATTGAATTCTCCCTGAAACAGCTGAAAAGGTTTTTCTCTACTGCCTGAAGATCTGAAGAGAAGTTACAATTTTATTTTATTTTATGTCCCATCCTCGAACATGGTTTATGGTCGATACTGCAGCCAGCCACCAGGGGGCAACCCAGATGTTTTGGTTTCATTTAGGGGGATTTGTCCCTGGTCAACACGTCACACAGATGATCCTTACATCAGTGCTCCACTCCTTCTTGACGTGCAGGAAGACGTCGTAGAGCTCGTCCAGCTCCGTCTCTGAGTCCTGTGGTTTGGTGTGAACTGGGATCATCACCAGGTCCTTCAGCACTACACACACACACACACACACACACACACACACACACACACACACACACACACACACACACACACACACACACACACACACACACACACACACACAGTTATTACCTCCTGTTAACGTAGCTGCTGTTCACTACACCCAGATTTAACACTAATTCTAAAAGTTGCATGACACTCGTCTTCTACCTGTACTGAGGCATCTGAATCGCAGGATGTATGGATCTCTGGCGAAAACGTCTTCTCCCTCATTCAGCTGGTCGTCAAACTGATGGGTGCCCACCAAGTCGACCAAGTCATCCCTACACACACACACACACGCACACACACGCACACACATGCACACACACACACACACACACACACACACACACACACAAACCAAAGTTAATTTAAAGTTTATGGTTGTATTTTGAACATTTAACTTACTGAGTGTAAAATGGAACTGGTTCTAATAACAGATTAACAAGACCTTGAATCAAAGCCAACAACAGTGAAGTGTGAGCTTGAAATATGCGTCTTGTTCATTTTAATAAACAGACCCAAGTTTAATACAATTACAGGAAAAATGAAGCCGATGCAATTAAACCATGAGTTTGAATGTCTAAATGATAAATCCACTCACTCAGTGTTGTGTTTATGTTTTAGCATCATACTCAGAATATACGACAGTTGATCACTTTCCTGCAGCAATAACTCACAAACATTGTTTTCTTATGATTCCGACTGAAACACGGAGGCACAAATGTTGAGTGTTTGACGCTGAAAAGGCTTCAGGTGTTGGACCGCCACGAACACGCTCTGCTCTATCATCAGTTTCAGTAAACCTAAGACCAACAGAAAGTCTCATGCTTCTGTATCGTGTGTGTTTCCATGTACAAAGAGCAGCATCTCTTCAGACGCTGTTAGTTCTACAGGCTCGTACATCATTTCAGTCTGAGCTGTGTCGGCTGCAGCTGAACTCTCACCTGTACAGGAACATGAACTGCTCCTTGTAGCGTGTTCGACCCAGACGACTGCTGATCTTCAGAGTGTAGTGATGCTTCCTGTTGTGTCTGCACAGACGGACAGACGGACGGAAGGACAGACGGACAGACGGACAGACGGACAGACAGACAGACAGACAGACGGACAGACAGAAAAGGGACATGTGTTGATGTGTTAATTTCATTTACTCCTAAATCACTTTAATTAAAGAGAGTTGGATCAGACTAAATGTCGTGGAGCAGCATCACACCTGCTTAACTTCAACATGTTTGTATTTGTAAGTCCTGCATTGTCGAGTAGCCTGAGCATAATAATGATGATAATGATGATAATAATAATAACAATAATAGTAATAGTGATGATAATGCTGCACTGACTTGTTGAGTGCATCCAGGAAGGTTTTGACAGACTCTCCGCTGATGTCCACCACTTCCAGAATCACAATGATGTCATATCGAGACACGATCTGAGGGGAGAGAGAGAGAGAGAGAGAGAGAGAGAGAGAGAGAGAGAGAGAGAGAGAGAGAGAGAGACTGACTCAGTGTGACATCAAATCTTATAACATCAGTAATGTAAGATTCATTATTCAGTTTTTTACAGTTGAACTAATTAGTTTTGAAACAGTGATTGGAAAAAAACATTCTTGGAAGTATACCAATTGATGAATCCAGATAATAATCATCAGGTTAAGAAGTAATGCAAACACTCAGTTTTTAATTTAACTGATATGTATATTTATTATTATATATATTATATATTCATTGTTTTATTGATGTAGTTCTTAAATATTCTTAATGTTTCGCTGGAATTTGTCCGATTTCTTTTCAATTCGTAGTTTTCTCCACGTGTGTGTGTGTGTGTGTGTGTGTGTGTGTGTGTGTGTGTGTGTGTGTGTGTGTGTGTGTGTGTGTGTGTGTGTGTGTGTGTGTAGGTGTGTGTTGTTGTTACCTTAGTTAGGATTTTGAGAACATCTGGATCGGACACTTTGTTTTTTCCAAACTTCTGAATGTTAAAAGATGCCACTTTCATGGTGGCTGTGGAGAGAAAGAAAAGACATGTCAGGAATTCAGTGGAAACACTGTCGGTATCTAAATAAACATTTAAAGTGTGCGTTGGTGAGTGTGTGCGTGTGTGTTTTATGAGCAGCTGCTCCTCATAAAACCTGACCAGTATTTTACCTCCGTTCGCCTGAGGCCTGGTCAGAGACGACAAAATACAAACTGTGATGTAAAACCGCTTGTTGTGGTTAAACCCTCAGACTGTATATAAAAACCACACGGTAAAGATAAACCAGTGTTGGCACCATGTCTCATCGAGGCTGGTCTTATTCAGCAGGTGGGTGTGTCTCATGATGTGAGTGTCAGAGCAAAGGTGACGAAAGGTGAAGAATCTCAAAAGAACTTATTAAAGGTGATTGGATCAATAATAGTTTGTTATTGTTTGTAATGAGAACTTTCTTCATCTAAAGATGAATTGATTTCCCTGGAGTCAATCCCAGCTGACATTGAGTAAGAGTCATGTCATGTCGTTTTGTTTTGTTTTGACAGAAGATGTTTTTAATTAAACTTCAATTTATTAAATAGAAAGCCCACGAGTTCACTTTGACACTTTGTTTTAGATGTTAACAGGATTTAATTTGTGTGTGACGACTTCCCCTTTATGAAATGATGGAGCTGTTTTCTTTCTTTCTTCCCAAATTAAATCTTGTTGAGCTCCGTTCTTCAGCCGAGGGAAACATGCATGACTTGTTCTTACAGGTTCAGCACGACGACCACTCCCAAACCCCCCATTAGCCCGTCTCCCCCGAGTTTTACATCCACACAGTACACACCACTGCTGTAAGGCTGCAGGCAGCTCTACTGTAAATCCCTCCTGTCCACCCAGTAGATTACTGTATCATTTATATTTCATTTCTCAATGACACGTCTTCGCTGCGGGAAACAGATCAAATTAACAACATGTCTGTGTTTCAGGGGCTGGAAGGAAAAGAAAACGCGGCTCACACATTGTGAATTTCATCAGATTCAGTGTGGGGGTGTTTGTGTGTGTCTGGTGGAAGTTGTCTAACTCGTTTGAATTTGTGTTGTTGTTGAGAGATGATCCTTTACTGATCAGCTGATTAGATTTGTACACTGTTCTTGTCGATAGGGAAATAT
This sequence comes from Hippoglossus hippoglossus, assembly GCF_009819705.1. NCBI lineage: Eukaryota > Metazoa > Chordata > Actinopteri > Pleuronectiformes > Pleuronectidae > Hippoglossus > Hippoglossus hippoglossus. Next base: position 3,963,090 of record NC_047155.1, read on the forward strand.
TATTACTCCACAACATTTATTAGATATTAGTAACTTTGCAGAATCAGAAATCGTAGGTTAAGAATTGAATTAGCAGTTAACAGTTGAATTGATTTCTGTGTAGTGCAGACATTCATGCTCCCTAAAGAGCCTGTGGCTGAACACTAGCTTGGAGATCTCCGGACTTCTCCTCGATCCCAAAACTTCACACAAGTTAACACACACAGGATAATGTTTATTTGCCAGACCACCGTTAATTATAAGAACATAATTGACCATTTTAATCAAGTTACGATTTGGTTTAGGCCTAGAAAACGGTTGCTAGGTAGATCACAGTTTGGGATTGAAATAGAAACTTTAAACAGAATTTGAATCGCGGCTAAAAGTGCAGAAGTTGTTTTTCATCACTCACATATGTTTCCTTTTCTTTATTCAACATATTAATTATATATTATCCAGTAAATCCAACAGTTCTGTTTGACAGTTTTTCTTCAACTTTAAACCACAGCAGCAAAACCCACTCATTCATTCATTAAATCCTGTTTACTTTGGTCCAAATATTCAATTTACACAAAACAATGAAGCAGTAGTTAACAATTAAAAATTAAATAGAGCTTATCAAATATACACAGTTTATATGGAGACCAGCGATATCTTATTACACCTTCATACTCAGAATGAATGTACTTGGCTATAAGGTCTCAGGTTAGTCAGTAAACAAACTAAGACGAAGCCATAAACATGTTTTGTTCATTACACCTTAGTTTTATATTTGTTTATCGCCTTATTTTTGAATTTGCAAAGTGCGCGACATGTTTTTAGTTCTTCATTATATTTATCTCCACATCATCACCCTTGTTTTCTTAAACTTACCTGTTCCCCGGAGGTCACATCAGCTCCCTGTCGATTCAAACTAATTCAGAATACTGCGTAGGACGAACTGAGGATTTGCTTTATTATTTGTGCAGGATTCGACTCAACTAAATCACAAGATTTATAACTTATTAAAAAGGGTGATAGTTAGTTCACAATAACAGGATTAAAGCTTTCCGCTGTTATTTGAAAATTTGATCTACACTCAAACAGACACATGAGGAACAGGCAGGTGAACACACTGGGACATTAGGCAGCAACAGAGACATTTCCCTCAGGAGTTAGAAGGAAACACAAAAACATCAGTTATTGCAGATTAAGAGCTGAGACTGAAACAGGATCAACTTTAGATTTAAGTGACAACATGAAAAGGCCTTTTTTTCTGACACCTTTCTCAGCAGAAACCTTTTCCGTCTTTTCATATCCAGTGTTATGAACAGTAAATTTGATCCTGTGCTCACACACTGAAAGAACAAATATTTACAGTCTGCATACATCCACACTACAAACATCCAGCTGCTTTCCCCCACTGTTTTAATGCCTTAAATTTACGTTCTGAGCATCTCCTGCTAAAATCACAACAACAAAATACCTGTAACTCTCAGTAAAACCTCTGATCTGTACCAGAATGACTCTCCTCTCATATTTCTCCTGCTGATTGAAGCGTACAAACGGAGGCAGGCGGGTTCACGGTCTACAGACGTTAAAGCTCTCAGGTATATTCAGCTCAGCGTCAGGAAACATTTTCTCACCTGCAGGAGAAGGAGAAACCTGTGGCTGCTTCTGTCAGGAACTTCCTGTAGGTCAGAGGATTAAATGCTACGAAGAATGAGAAGGAAACCTTGTTGTCTGTAGTGGGTGACCGAGGGCAACGTGATTGGTCGACAGCCAACAAATAGCAGGGGCTTGACAGAGAGAGAGAGAAAAGAAATATAACCCGCCCTCCATACTGTTTTCCTGCTGTGTGTGTGTGTGTGTGTGCATGTGTGTGTGTGTGTGTGTGTGTGTGTGTGTGTGTGTGTGTGTGTGCGCGTGTGTGTGCGTGTGTGTGTGTCTGTGAGAGAGAGAGATGTTTTTCTAATCTTGCTCGCCTAGCAGCAGAGATCAGACGATATGATGAGGCCACAACACAGTGACATGACAAGCCCACAGGAAATCCTCCCCCCCCCCCCCTCAAAAACAATAGAAACACATGAGGCCTGTTTCAGATTCAAATTGTGTGAGTCAAATAACACTAACACCTCAGCCCACACCCTCCTGAATCCACACCTTATAAATTACAATCTGCAAATTATACTCATCATGCAGGATAATTTATGACATGATGGTTGTAATAGGCAGCATTAGGTTTAGTTAAGTGTCACGTTTCCAGCTCTGTGATCGGAGATTGAAATGGGAATTTGTTTTATTACACTTTTATATCATAACTGTAGATTCAGGCTTTTTCAGAAGCTCTCGGTTGGTTTGACAGTTTGTGTCAATCCCATGTTTTCCACAAAGGAAAAGTGCAATAAGTGGAACATACTTCTCCTCAAGACTTTTCACAGGCTAAAAGTTGAGAGTTTAACAATATTCCAACTGAATATATGTGTAAAATGTCTCCTGAGAGCAGCCCTACATTAAGATCAATAACATGAGATGTCATTATTCGTCCTACTCTGCTGTTTGCTGTGATTGTTTGATAATGGGAGTTTCTTTCCTTCACGCCCTCTTGCATTGTGTTGCTGACACAGTCTGAGCTGTGAGCAGACGATCCAATCACCAGATCTCCGGCACTTTGCATTTAAAGGACAAAGCCGATCTAACTTGATTTAATTTGCAGAATCTCTCTCTGTCTTCTCTCCTCAGAGATGCTCCTCTTGCTCCATCTCTTGCTTCTACTTTAACTCTTTTTCCGAATAAATAAACGAGTCATTCACCTTATCCGATTGCTTCATGCACCTGCAGCCTAAAGGCATCTGCGTTCGGTGGAAAATGTCCCGAGACATCTCCTCGGTCTTTCATTTAAATAGTTCCAGCTGGGTTTGTCTCCAGGCTCCTCAGGACACTGGAGCAGAGCGACTAATAGACGGGTCTGCAGGCACAGGTATTTTTCTGCAGTACATGCAAATCCAGACCATCACTCATGTAGGTGTCACTTCTGGGGCCTGTACAATGAAGCAAGTTCCACATATCCAGGATATAATTTCATTAACATCGGGCGTCCTGGATGAAATACACTACGAAGCTGGCTATCAACTGTCTCAGTTAAAAGAGTCATTAATTACAAACAACCATGAATACAGTGATTTTAATGATGTGAGAAGAAACGCTGACGCCTGCTGGTAGAGTCAGTTTATGTGACAAAGAAAAATGTAAATTATATAATCAAATGTCCCTAGAATAGAGGAGAACCACTCAAAATAAGTTTTTATATTCTTAGTCAGGCGAATGATGAACTGTAAAGAGGAATTTAATAAGACATTTGTCTAATGCTGAGGAAATTGTTGTGAACGGAGGCTGAATTAGTGTCAGACTGTTTCTGCTGCTGAAGCAAAGAGGAGAGAAAGAGTCTGATCAGCCTGAAATGTTCATTTTATAATCATGTCCAAGTTAACGTCTAGAGTCCAGAGTCATGACAGATTTAATCCCGAAAACCAGTGAACCTCTTTCATAACAATGAAAACAAACCGGGAGTCACCGTGATAACCACAAATCCCGCTTTCGGAATACAGATGGTGTAAATCTGTATTTTTCCACGTACACAGAGCCACAGGCAGACAAGACAGAACGCGTCATGTTTTCTTTTCGCTCGTCTCCTGAAGGCGTGTTGACAGAATGAGATCTGAAAGAAGGTTGTCGGGTTGTTTTCAACTCATTTATTATTTGCTCCTCAAACAAAGATGGAGTTTGTCTTCTCAACTGCTCGATGGACGAGACGCAGAGAGAACGATCATAAAATAAATAACTTTTCACAATACTGAATACTTTCACATCACATGTGAGTTTTTGATGTCCTGATTGCTTTGGTGCATTAGTCTCCCTTTGAAAAGCAATTGACTCGTTCGAAAGTTAAGTCATAAATAAAGTTTTAATAATTGATTGATACTTATGTGTTTATAAATCACATTGTGTCCTCACGTCTGGTCACTGGTGAAATGCAAAAGAGTTGGAGTCTGTCTGGAGCATCTGGGTTAGATATGAAAGTCCCTGAGTGTAGACACTACAATGTACTGTTGGTTGGTGCTTTATCTATAACCTGACCTTGGTTCTTCTCAGAGAGAGAAGGGAGTATCTGTGGAACTAGACAGGCACTACTCTCCTGTACAGATATAATGTGTAATATACACTATACATAATATAGAGTGGCATATACAGTAATGTGTGAGGATGGTGAAAAATTCCTCAACAGTTATGAAATAGATTATTATTTTTAAAAAGAGAATGAACCCCTTATATTTATACATGACTATATATATGATATATAAGGCATAGTACACATAGTACACAGTAAAGAATCCCTTTTAACAGGTTTATCTGGTGGATGACTGAGTCCAGAACAGAATGTGTAACTCGTGTTTTGCTGTTATTTTTTAAGACAAAACCTCTATTGACAAAACCAAAGCTATGGTTTGTTCCACAGCGGTTCAGTTCCCAGATCACGAGACAAAGCTCCACCTCCAGTCACCTGAGGCAAACCAGGAAACAGACTGCCGTTCCTCCACCAGGAAGTGACACACACACACAGAGACAATAACAATCTCTTTTAGACCAGATTCATAATGTCCCTGAGAGAGGAAAACACAGCAGGAACTACAGGGAGCTCTGCAACCTACTAACAAGTTTAACCTGCTGCTGGCTGCTCGCATGTGTACGTAGAGAGTGTCAGTGTGTATGCAACCCTCAGGGAAGTTTGTGGAGCGACAGAGAGGAGTCACAAATTTCTGTTTCATGCTGCTGTGTTTGTGCTTTCAGCCTTTAAATGTCTTTCCAACCTGACGAGGATCTCTCCTGTCCGGTGTGCCAGGACTTCTTTAAAGACCCCGTTGTCCTGACGTGCAGCCACAGCTTCTGCAAAGCCTGTCTGCTGAGATGGTGGAGAAGGACGCCCACACAGGAGTGTCCCGTTTGTAAGAGGAGATCATCGAGGAGCGATCCGCCTCGTAACCTGGCTCTGATGAACCTGTGCGAGAGCTTCTTACTGGAGCGAGAGCAGAGAGCGTCAGCAGGATCCGAGTCCCTCTGCAGTCTGCACGCCGAGAAGCTCAAACTCTTCTGTCTGGACCACCAGCAGCCGGTGTGTCTCATCTGCAGGGATTCAAAAACACACAACAACCACAGATTCAGACCCATCCACGAATTTGCACAGGAATTCAAAAAGGAGCTGTGGAACTCTCTCAGGCCTCTGCAGGAGAAACTGAAGCAGCTTGAACAAGTTAAAGGAAACTGGGACCAAACAGCACAGCACATCCAGGTCCAGGCCCGACACACAGAGAAGCAGATACAGGAGCAGTTTGAGAAGCTTCGCCAGTTTCTAAAGGAGGAAGAGGAGGCCAGGATCACTGCTCTGAGGGAGGAAGAGGAGCAGAAGAGTCGGATGATGAAGGAGCAGACTGAGGCTCTGAGCAGAGACATAGCAGCTCTTTCTCACACAGTCAGAGTCACAGAGGAGGACCTGAAAGCTGAGGACTCCTCATTCCTGCTCAAGTACAAGGCTGCAGTGGAAAGAGTCCAGCAGCGCCCCCTGCAGGATGATCCACAGCTGCTCTATGGAGCTCTGATAGACGAGGCCAAACACCTGGGCAACCTGACCTTCAACATCTGGAACAAGATGAAGGAGATGGTCTCCTACACTTCTGTGATTCTGGATCCAAACACAGCCAACCCAGAATTCATCCTGTCTGAGGACCTGACCAGTGTGAGACACGGAGAGAGACGGACGCTCCCAGAAAACCCAGAGAGGATCGACTATCACCGCTCTGTCCGGGGCTAGGAGGGCCTCAACTCAGGGGCCCACACCTGGGAGGTGGACGTTCGAGACAACGCCGCCTGGTTCGTTGGCGTTGCCGCAGAGCTCATCCACAAGAAGGGACGAATAAAATCCTGGTTCTGGCAAATTGAGTTTTACAATGGTAAATACAGCGCACGCATGTTAGGAGATCCACCGGCTGTCCTCCGAGTGAAGAAGAAGCTCCAGAGGATCAGCGTTCATCTGGACTGGAGCAGAGGAAAACTGTGCTTCTTCGATCCCGACACCAACGCTCACATACACACCTTCACACACACCTTCACCGCCAGGCTGTTTCCATGCATGGGCACTTTGGACCAACTCCCACTGAGGATTTCACAAGGAAAAGTCTGCGTGACCAGAGAAACCCTCAGTTAGAGACGAGCGCGAGGATAATGTGCTGAGCTGTCGTCTCAGATTTAAAAGAACTGAAGCCACATTTAGAAAACCACACTCATTTGGTGAAACACAACAGCATCTTGAATAAACACCACATTTCTGAAAAGAGTAAATTGCACTTTGATCTCCATTAATTTGTATTTTAACTTTATATTTGCAATCTCAATAAAAATATCTAAAATGTTTTTTTTCTTTCAAATACTGTTGATGGACGGACAGATGAATGGATGGAGAGAGAGAGAGAGAGAGAGAGAGAGAGAGAGAGAGAGAGAGAAAGAGAGAGAGAGAGAGAGTGAGAGAGAGAGAGAGAGAGAGAGTGAGAGAGAGAGAGAGAGAGAGCGAGAGAGATTTTTTGTCATTTGGTATCACTGGTCAGCAGGTGTCGCCAAGGAAACGTAACTTCATTGTTAGGTTGGTCAATATTTTTAAGTTTCACTTAGTTTAATATTTTTAAACTAGAAACTCAACAGATCAGTGATTCTGTCAGATCACAAGTTTCACTTCCTCACCAGCGTATGTGCGTGTTTGAGTGTGTGTGTGTGTGTGTGTGTGTGTGTCTGTGTGTGTCTGTGTGTGTGTGTCAGTGAGTCTTTCATTGCAGCTCCTAAACTCTGCTGGTGAGACAGAAACTTCGGCTGGTGAGTAAAATCTCCAACATTCAAATGTCGATATAAAAAGGACAATGTTTCTGTTCAGTATTTGTTAAATCAGTTTGTCAGTTAATTGGAAGTTTAGCTCTGATGGTGACTCTTCCTCTTAATAGTTAATAATTCATTATTAAGTCTTTACACTGACGTCCAGACATTCATTAGTTTCAGTACATTTCTATGAAAAATAACATTTAGTTGCATTTATCATTAAATTATTAATATTAATGTAATTTACTGTTACACGATCCAACAAAACTGTAGTTTCATGCACATAAGAGAAGTTTTTCTACCAGAAAGGGACTATTTCACCTCTTAACTTAACTTATCTTAACTTAACCAAACTACGACAGGAAAAGTGAAATCAGAAAGTAATGACGCTAAACTTCTACCAAAGTAACTTTCATCATTTTCTGTCTTTTTATAACGTGTCATGTGTCCTTTGAGTATTTTTTTTTGTTTGGGAAAATTGTAATTACATATTTGTTTTGACACATTTAACTGTTAAAGATTTAAACGCTGTTTTAAAAACTTCTCCCCCACTGTCAGAAATTAAATAAATAAATTAGATCAAATCAATATTAGTCATAATCATAAAAGTCAAATTGAAAACACGAGGTCTACAAATACTGCTACAGACACACATATTCTACTTTCTTTCTTTCTTCTTCTTCTTACCGTTAACAGTTACTGGACCATGGGAGGTTATTATGGGATGGCTGTTCTGGTGGGTGTGGCTTTGCTTCTGAAGGCCGCCCAATGCGACGTGAGCTGCAAAGGAACAGACGGACGTCCAGGAGTGGCAGGATCCCCCGGCAGGGACGGGTGGGCCGGAGTGAAGGGAGAGAAAGGAGAGCCAGATTGTAAAAAAGACTTCTGAATTTAAACACAGTACTTTTACTTTGCTAATGTCTGGTGTCTTTGTCTCAGCACCCCATTGCCTTTATGACCACTGGATACATTTTTCACCTAAAAACTCACAGATTATTTGTCCCGTTTGTCTCCAGCTGCGATGGCTGACAGTTCGGTTGATGAAGGCGTCCTACAGATGATGAAGGGGGAGTTGGGAAGTCGAGGTTTGCAAGGAGTCATGGGTCTGAAAGGTTTCCGAGGAGATCTGGGAACATCAGGTCACCCGGGACTACCTGGTCCCCCCGGCCCTGAGGGGAGAAGCATCGGCCTTGGTAATGACCAGACCCTCAGGTAGTCAGTGTATCGCGCTCACATATAGTGTGTGTGTGTAATAACATGTGTGTGTGTGTGTGTGTGTGTGTGTGTGTTGCTCTGTTTATAGGTCAACACCCCTCTCAACAGGCCCGTTCAGCTTTCTCAGTGATCAGGACGGACAGCAGTTACCCTCGATACAACCAGGTTCGTTCTGTTACCACCATCCATCACATTTCAAGCTGTTTCCAGACATGAACTCTGGAAAATTGTCTCCGGATATTTGCAAAGTTTTCCTTGTCAGAGTCCGACACAATCAAAAAACATTCAGGCACACACGGCTTGTTTATTGGGTCTCATCACCAAAAGCTCTCGAAACTCGTCGTCTTTACAAGTTGACGTCTTCATCTGCGTCTTCTGTGTGTGTGTGACTCCTCTTTCTCACCCTGAGAGGTTGTCATAGGTTGGTGTCGCGTGTTAGAAACGTCATCAACACGACCACTCGCTCGCTGTGATGTTTTCTGGACATTTTCCATTTTCAATGCGTGTCTGAAACACAGATACGAATTTTTCAAATCTGCAGTATTTCTAATAATAATGTCTTTCTGTCAAGATTAGAACGTGATTAACAGGAAACCAGTCGTACGGATGTTTATGTCCATCGTGTAAATGTAACTGGAAAATGAAACAAATATATATCAAGACTCTTTTGCCTTTTTTTCCTGATCTTGGGTTTTTCTTTGCGTCTCTCAGCCTGTGACCTTCCAGATGACTGTGGTCAACACACCAAGAGACTTCGCTGCAGCCACAGGTTACTTCACCTGCAGAGTAGCTGGCGTTTATTACTTCACCTTTCACTCTGGGGCCAAGGTAACACACCAGTGTCTGTTCTACAGCTGCATGAGGATAAATGCTGAGTGTAACACATGTATATGTGTTTGACTACCTTCTAGTATTGATGTCTTTTTCCCACTTCTTTATTCAAGAGCTTGGTAGCCGCCAGCGACAGTGTTCCCATAACATCAAAAACTTAATTTAAATCCTTGTTTTGTCACAAAGAAATACAATTAACATGCCCACAATGAGGGCGGGACAATTTCATTTTTTACTGGGGGAATTTTGACAGACCAAAAATAATCCAAGCCCAGACGCAATGTGAGATTTCGAGCTGAAGCTGGAGCGCAAGAAATGTGCGAAATGTGTGATATGTGCAGAAGTTTGAGCACAAACAGAGCAAATCCAAGCACAATCAGGGCAATTTGAGTGCAAGTGCAGGGTTTAGAGTGAAAGCATCGCAAAATCTGAACGTCCTGCTTTCAAACTGAAAGAATAAAGAAAAGGAAAACACCCATAAACCTGTTTTAAATCTGACTCACGTGATGGTTATGAACCTGTTTTTTAGGTCAGCATGTGTCTGCGTCTCGCCAGCGAGGCTCTGCCCAACAAGCTGGGATTCTGTGATTACAACAGGAACAGCGATCAGGTGAGTTTCACTGCGTCAGGGAGCTGGAGAGCCGTCTCACAGGGAAAAGGTCCCCGGTTCAAATCCCAGAGTCTTTGTGTGTAGAGCTGTTCTCCCTGTGTAGCTACTGTGTGTGTTGTGTTTCAGGTGCTGTCAGGCGGCGCGGTGATACAGCTGGCGGTCGGACAGAGGGTTTGGCTCGAGTCCTTCAAGGACCAGCAGACGGATTCTGAATTCAGAGACACGCAAGAAAAGAAGATCATCTTCAGCGGCTTCCTGCTGTTCTCCTAACGTTCAGCTGTGAACTCACCACCGCCGGAGTCAGCGGAGAAAACCTGGGACTGAATTTAGCCAGAACGTTGTTTTGTCTCCTTGTCATTGATGCTGTAAATCCTGTTTGAAGGTCTGACTGTTTCTGTGAATGCAACAAAAAATAAATAAAAGTTTATTGTCGATTCTGGGTGTGTTTTATAAGATTAAAGAAATTCATTACACAATTTCATTACACAGAGATTTTCGGACAATCACTCATTTGGTTGTTTAAGTCAACATATAGTGTTTAGACCAAAAACTGTGTTACTTTGTTGCTTTACTTACGCAGCCTATACTTTTAAAGTATTTCTACTTTACTTATTTCTACTTTAGATTTACCTACTTTTACTCCACTGCACATATCAGCAAATATCTGTACTTTCTACTCCACTACATTTATTATAATGCATTGCTTTACGTTGTTTAAAAAAAAAAATGTTTATAAAAGTAATCAACGAGATGTGAATTGGTCCATTGATCCAATCAGAGCGGCCACTTAACATTAGACCCCGCCTCCTTCAACGAGAACAAAGCACAGCTGCAGAAACACCTGAAATGAAAGAGACTCAGTCATAATGAGGAAGTTACATCATGGGACAAATACTTTTACCTTTAATACATGAGTACATTTAAAAAGCAAGTACTACATTTTACTCAGGTAGACAGAGTTAATGTTGTACTTTTACTTGAGTAACATGTTTGAGTACTTCCTTCTCCACTGCATAAGTGAGACAAGAAAAATGATCCAGAGCAGAATTTCATTTCATTTCATTATTAGACACCAACGTTGTGTGGATCAGTTCAATTACATTACATTTTATTTGTATGGCACCAAATCACATTGTGTATTATCTCAAAGTACTTTACACAATAAGATGAAGACCTTAAGAATTATAGAGAAGTTTCCCCACAATGACACATAGCGACGGACAGTATTTTGACGGAGTTCGTTCTCCTTCCACTTCTCTGTAACCTCAGAAATTTACAGAACTACATCCAGTCGTCTCAGAAAAAACATTTCCCAAGCAAAAACTGCTGAATGTGCTGTTTTTTTTCCCTGTTCCTCCTCCGGCTGCTTCACATCAGCTTCACTTCACTTTGTTTTCAACTCGTCACAGTGGTTTTTATTCTTCTGTCTCTTCCATCAGGTGAGTTTATACACGTATTTATTTCATCTGCGAGTTGATTCCAGTTCAGCAATAGTGAAATAATCTGCTTGTTTCTCCTTTATTATTAACATTGTGTATTTTATATATCAAAAATGCATTTGGATATTTGAGCTGTATGATCCACTCACATTTCTCTCTCACCATCTTTTCCTTTCCTAGTCGCGTCTCCTCTTTCCTCTTGTCCCACATACCCTGTCTCTTCTTTCCTTCTCTCCTCCTCTTCTCTTTTTCCTGTCTTCGTCATCCCTCCTTCTTTATTTCTTCCTCATCATGTCCCATCCCTCCACCATCTTCTTCCCCTCTCTCTTATCACCCTTTCCACTTATCTTTCCTTTCCTAGTCTCCTCTGCTCTTCTCTTATCTCCCATCCAAATATTTCATCTTCCCATCTTCCCTTTCTCTTTGCTAACCTCATCATCCCTCTCTTCTGTTCTCTTCCACTTGTCTCCTTTAATCTTTTCCTCCTCACCTTTCCTTCCATCCTTCCCTCTTCTCCTCCCCACTCTTCTCTCGTCTCATCACCTTGTCTCGTCTCCTCCATGTCAGGTTCTCCATCATGCTCCCTCACTTCTCTCTTGTGATGGGAGCCCTGCTCTCATTGGCCGTATCCCAGCTGGTTGCTTTGGAGACCTGCCAAGCAACAGGGATGCCCGGGATACCAGGTATGTCCAGTCGTGTGTGTGTGTGTGTGTGTGTGTGTGTGTGTGTGTGTGTGTGTGTGTGTGTGTGTGTGTATATATATTTGTTTTATCTTTACTTCCATCCTCAGGTATGCCTGGGCTGCCCGGCAAAGACGGTCGTGATGGAGAGAAAGGAGTGAAAGGAGAAACAGGTACAATAATAATGATAACCAAACTTTATTTATAAAGCATTTTTCCAAACACAGTTCACAGGTCAGCTGATAAATAAAAAACATTGATGCCCAGAACATCTACATCTATGAAATATTCCTGCTGTAGTCTCACATGGGCTCACTCGGACATTTTCCGAATATTTAAAGTAGCTAAAGTAATTCTTTAGCCAGGCTTCTTGTCTTTATGCTGAGCTTGACTTACCATGTCCTGACTCCAGCTCCATCTTCAACACACACAGAATATTCATCTTCTCGTCTAACTCTCAGGAAGAGTTGAGTTATTCTATTCAACAGAGACACAGCAGGTGGGTGCAGCTTGTTTTCATGTACAATGACCAGCCGGTTGTTGTCTGCAGGAGCACAGCGGCGCGGCGGTGGCGGCCAACAGAACGGAGAGAAGGGCGAACCGGGGACGATGGGATTCCCTGGTAAACGAGGTCAGAGTGGGGAGTCAGGGAAACCCGGGGCCCCAGGGTTTGAAGGACCTCCTGGAGAACCAGGAGAACACGGGTATGTATTCGAACAAATCACTGAGCAAGTCACAGGAGGCCTGGTGAGGACAGAAGAGAAGTGTGTTGCTCTGCAGAGGGAGTTTTTGTCAACTCTTTGAAACATTGAAAATGTTGGAATCTATTGTAAATAAAGTTGAACATCTTCACGTCCTCCCTCAATCCAGAAATTAAGCTAAATTTTGCGTCTATGGCCATCTTGCACCGAAGACGGCATTTGGAGCCAGAGTCGTAGTAGTTCAAATTACTACTTCAAATAACTAATTCAAATCCAACTGATAAGAAACAAAAACTTCCCCAAACGACAGATCTATGAGGAAAGAATTGACTTTTTACTTTGGTCCAAGTACCATCCACTAACATAGAGGAGGTGGGGTTTATGACCTATACTGCAGCCAGCCACCAGGCGGTGATTGAGACATTTTAGCTACACTTACAGGGAGCCATCATCTATCTTTATATCCAGTATATGGTCTAGTTTGAATAAAACCGGGGTCACAGATTACTTTTTGCCCCGGGGCCCAGTAGCGGGTTCATCCCGCTCTGGCCCTCACTTTGTGTTGCTTCCGTGGCTGCAGGACGGTTGGAGTCCAGCAGAGGGCGGCCTTCAGCGTGGCCAGAGGCACCAATGATTTCCCGGAGAGAAATAGCGTCATTCGTTTCACTACAGTCATCACCAACATCAACAATGACTACGACACAGGCACAGGACACTTCAGGTGAGATTCACAGCTGTCATCCATTGTAATGTGGTTTTTATCTCAGGTTCGTAGCATCATATTTAAATCATGTGTTTCCGACAACAGGTCTGGGACACTTGTTTATCCGATTGCTGTTTAGACGTTTCACTCAAAATCTAAAATGTTACTCTGGTGGTGCTGGAGGAAAAAAAAAATCAAAGGATCATCAAAGTCATTAGAATGTCTGGATGAAATTTAATCCGAATCAATTCCATCATTTCTGAGACATTCCGGTGTGACTGACAGTCATCATGCTGCAGCAGGACGGGAGTAAAACAAATCCACGTTTAGTGAATTAAGTAAGTTTGTGTGTTTCAGGTGTCGCGTCCCAGGGACGTACTACTTTGTGTTCCACGCCTCTTTAGAGGATCGTCTCTGTGTCCTGATGAAGCTGGACGGAAAGCTGCTATTGCCCTTCTGTGATCTCCGCCGAGGGAGAAGACAGGTACGAACATGAAAGAGTTCAGAGAACAAAAATAACTCGACAAACCAATGACAGATTTTCACCAAACTCATTGGACAAAGGTCAAAGGTCAAGGTCAACAAACGAATATGGTCAGAAGAAAATTAGGTCATGTAAACTTGTAACGTTTTACTTGTAAACCTTACTCAGACTAATCATCTGATATCATATGGAATGAATGATGTCAGTATTTTTATATAGAAACATTTTAAAGCCTGATTAATGTTTATACAGCAAACGCATCACCTCAACAATGCTTTTCCTTTTATTTCAATATTCTGCCATCATTTAAGAATTGCTCCAAGATGAAATGTGTGATTCCAGGTGACGTCGGGCGGCCTGACCGTCTACTTGTCCAGGGATCAGGAGGTTTGGCTGGAGACTAAAGACTACAGAGGGATGAGAGGAAAGCCCAGCGGTTACAGCATCTTCTCCGGCTTCCTGCTGCGCCCGCACTGACCCGGGAAACACAAAACAACCTCCGTCCTCAAACCTCTCGACAGCAAACTGGGTCACTTCATCGGCTACAATATATTCTGACTGGTATCTGCATTTATCTACTGCGTGAAAAACATTGTGCAGACGCAGAGAAGACTTTAATTTATATTATAGTTTGATTTAGTCACTTTTGAGGAAGAAGGGATTTGTTTTCCATTAGTAATTGGGTTTAATGTTTTTTTTCATCAGCCTTAAAACATGTTTATCACAGTTTTTTTTTCTTCAGCTTTCTCTTTTTTTTTTCTTCACTTTTAAAAGTTACCAGGTCCAATTCACTGTGTTGAATTTATTTTCTCTGTCACAAGTTGAACTGGAAAACTACAAATAAAGATCTGAAAACAACCTCAAAGCTTTGTGCTAAGATTGTTTAATTTCTTCTCAGGCTGTACCGTTGGTCTTTTCTTAAATCTATTTCATACATGCAGCTTTATTTCTTACAGGTTATAATTCATGATAAGTCTACAATTAAAATTACAACGTATACAAACACAGACAGAGTCCTTGTTGCTGCTCAGATGCTTGAGAGTCTTAGTCAAATCTAAAAATTAAAAATGCTGATGTATGCCTTTCTGACTCCAAATTTGATTTTGGTGCTTATTTCAAGAGTGTGAAATAAAACCAAGTATATATCAAGTTAAAGTTGTAATCTGCAACTTTTGCACAAATTGAATTGAAAGTTCATATTCAAGATGTCAGCTCTGGTTTATGTGAGTGTGTTTTAAACACTGCAGCAGCAGTGAAACACAGACACGTTTACAGTGTGTAAAGTTACTGAATGTGAAAATATTTTAATGGTTAACTCAGAAAAGACACACAGGCCGTAAATAAATACACGGAAAAAGAAGGTTTGATTTCTTCGTGTCACTGAGTCTGAACTTTGAGAGAGGGAACAAAAACAGGGACAGAATGAAAAATGAAAAGAGGATCAGAAAATGACAAGGTGGCATTTTTCACAGGATGGAATCATAAAAATCTGCATCAGCTCTCAGATGATAGGAAATAAAAAGTTTTGTGGAACAGATACTAACCTTCGGACTGAGGTCAGGAGCTTCACGAACACACTGACAGCAAGAAATTAACGGAAGTTCAGAGGAAAACAGAACAAAATGTTAATTCGGAGAACAGTTTTTTATTAGATTTATTCAATGACTCTTCATCAGGTGAAGTTTTTCTTCTTCTTCAACTGTTTCACTTCCTCTGAAGCTTGATTCTCTGTTAGAGTCAAGTCATCAGACTCTCACAGAAACTAAACCTGAGATAAAAGTACCATATTCTTTACTAGTACTAGTAGTGGAGTAGAAGTATAAAGTAGCATTACATGGAATTTAGTACCTTAAAAATGTACAAGTACTGTTGTTGAGCAAAAGTACTTAGTTACTTACTTAACAGATCTTTGTTAAAGATAAACACAAATATTTGTTAGAGAAAATCATTTCAACCTACTGATTTTAATTCTGCATTATAGAAATACTCACACGTCCTGTTTCTAAATGCATCTTAATACTTAACTTTAGTTCTTAAAGTAAAAGTTAAGTATTAAAAACGATCATGTAAGTATTTTACTATTCTTCTGTTTATTATATAACTTGTTGACTATTTGATGGATCAATGTTTAACCTGGGTTTTACTGTTGTAGTTGGTTCATGTGAACATTTAATTTATTTTAGACGATAAACTATAAAAATGTCTGAATTTCTGAATAAATGTAAATGTTTAGTGTGTGAAATGACCTGAAGCTGTGGAATGACTGTATGTGAAGTCACTGAAGTACAGGTACTTCAAATGTGTACTCACTGACACCACAGGAGTAAATGTAAAGTACTTTGTTATATTCCACCTCTGAGCACCAGCAGAGCGGCGAACTTTCCCCACTTCAACCGTTTCACTTCCCTTTTTTTATTCTGAGTCGCTGCTGTCGCTGTGAAGAAGGACGGATCTTCACCTCCGCTCTTCACCTCCGCTCTTCACCTCCGCCCTTCATCTCCTCACCTCCTCATCATCTTCACCACAGGACCAGTGATCTGCCTGAAAATGGTGAGACCTTTCTGACCTCAGAAATCCAAAGAACATGTCAAGAGAGAGAGAGAGAATCCCTTATTCAGATCGATGATAGAGAAGTGGATTTCAAATTTGAATTTTTACTCAGTGTTTGTTGTTGTAAACTTCAAACACAGTGAACTATCATTTGTTCTCTTGTGTGTGTGTGTGTGTGTGTGTGTGTGTGTGTGTGTGTGTGTGTGTGTGTGTGTGTGTGTGTGTGTGTGAGTTGCTGGGATTCACAGTCACAATGCAAAACATGTAGTGATGTTAATGTCGTTACTGTTGATGCGAGCTGAGTCGACTGTGTATTTGTTTATGTGCAATCAGACTCAGTCAATAAACAGTGATGAAGATGAAGAGTTAAACGTCCACTGAAGAGATGAAGGTTTTATCCATCATCTAATAATCATAATAATAATAACTTTTATTAGTATAGCACTTATCTAAACTTAATATCACCTAATAATTGTGAGCATTACATTATATTTAAACATAACACTACACACATTTAAATTACATTACACACACTTACATCACGTTACATTTTTTATCTGCAACAATTGTTTCTTTGATTTTGAAAACATTTGCATGGGAACCTGTGTGTTCAGGCCCCCCAGTGGCTGAGCTTCAGTACTGCAGGGATGCTGCTCCTGGTTCACGTGGCCCCGTCCTTCACGCAGACGTCGTGCAGCGGAGGAGCCCCGGGGATTCCTGGGATCCCGGGAACTCACGGGCCCTACGGCACCGATGGTCCCAAGGGAGCGAGGGGAGATCCAGGTTCACAGTTCAAACATGAAAACATCAAATGCATTTGACACGTTTTGTTTTTCAAGTTGGCGACATTTCACATTTCAGAAAACAAAGTAAACTCAGATTCAATGTGACGAAACTCATGAACCGACTTTGAACAAATCTCTCAACATTTGTTCATTTAACTCAAATTTTAAGCAGCAGTGAATTTATGTTTTTATGTCAAAGTAAAGAAGGATTGATCACATGCACCAACTTATCTGTGATGAACTAATAACAACTAATACGTTTTTTCTTTCTTGACAATATTTAATATTAAAAAACAGATGCAAATAACAAATTCAAAACAATGTGTTTTATATATCTGGGATTTTATACAGTTATTATTAAACAGATTTTGCAGCATATTTTGTTGCTGGTTATTTTGTCAAACTGATAAAGATTTGATTGTATTTTTCTGTTGTGTTTAGTTGCAATAGTTTTATTATAGTTCTTTTGAGTAGATCACAATATAGACTTTCAATTTACAGCTCAAATAAAACACTTATCTTTAATCTCAATGTCAGTTCACGCTCAAACATACTTGTTTTCGTATGAGCAGGTGAGTCCGGAAAGACTCTCAGGGGTCGGAAGGGGACACCGGGTCTTCCGGGCCCCCCGGGCCGGCCTGGGATGAAGGGGGATCTGGGTATGCCGGGGCCCCCCGGGTTTCCAGGGGTGATAGGAAAGAGAGGGAAACCCTTCAGCAGCTCCGACCAAGAGAAACCTTTGTTCTCCAGAAAACGTGTGGTGTCAGAATCCCCGGAGATGGACACGGCCATCATCTTCAACAGGTCAGAGGAGGTTTGAAGTCACAAGACAACAGGCTGATGTTTAATGTGACAAATGCTTCAGAAGTGGTTAAAGGTTAAAGACCTTTGATGGAGTTTAAAGTGTTTATTGTCAGACTGAGGTCACAGGGAGTCTCCCTGAAAACGTCAAGAAAAATCTGAGGTATTTCTCTACAATTTGATGTATTCATAATAAAATAAGAAACATTCAAAGTCAATAACTTTTTAAAAGGTTCCCCTGCTTCATCAGGACCTTATTGAAAGACAGATATTTTTTTGTTGATGTGCCGTAAAAAAGAAAACCTCACGTTGGTGTAATATTAGAAAATGTCCGGACCCAATTTTCTGTACATTTTCTTTATATCATGAAGCACAGTTTCACTTTTCTCCAAATGAGAAAGACACAAATACAGAAATCTCCTCATTTATTGGCAGGAAATCTTGTTTTCTAGTTCTGGATATTACCCATGATGCCCTGCTTCCTGAACCTGAAGACCTGCCGCTGTCGGTAAATAAAAACTAAAATATCTGCGTGAACTTCCCACAGAGAGATTTTGTCGGACGTGGATGAACAGCTTCAGGGAGGTTCTCTGACAAACGGGAGTTTCACATGTGTCATCAGAGGCATCTACTTCTTCAGTTACCACATTTCAGCAAGGAGCCGAGTGAGTCCATCACTTTCTTCTCCTCCATTTGTCTCTTCTCCTCCTCGCTCCCTTCTTCTCCTTCACTTTGCCTTCCAGAGCTGGATCTAACTGATTTACTGCAGTGCTGCACTCGGGTATCGTTTAGACGCATCACTACATTTCTACTGTGACAGTTATATTTCTTGAGATAATCTATAATGACTAGTTTTACTGAATCTTTAATTTCCCTGCACAGGATGAATGAGCTTTATTTTTATCTCATGTAAAATATGATGCATCAGATGAAAATACAGTTTTCTAGGTGAAACAGCTACAATATTTAATAATACTAATAATCTAAAAATATAATAACGGCACAACCCAAAGAACCATTATATATAATGAGAACTTCTGCTTTGGATAAATAACATTTCTATACATTTTATATAGGAACACGTTCACTTTAGTTCATATGAAAACATATCGACTGAGGCCAGATAAAGTTTAATGATGCATATTCGAGTCATTTTTGAAGTAAGATACATTGATATTTGATCCTGTTACCTCCAGGAATCACATTCTTCTCCACAATGACCTGATATTTTACAAATAAACCATAAATTAATTAATTAAAGTAACATTCACTAGCTCCTGCAGCAGCAAAACTATAAGAAGTACTAATAAAAAGTACATAATTGTGATATCTACTTATTTTCTGTACCTCTTCTACCACAGCTCCTTTTCTAAACGCCCAAGGACACTTGACAATATACTGTATCATAAATAAACAGATGATTAATTAAAGTAAAACCAGAAACCAGTATTGAGAAACACCTCAATACATCATGACAGGCGACTGAAGTAAAAGCACAGATGAGAGGAACCTGATTCAGGCTGTGATCTGAGCGTCACTGAGGTTTCTGCTGCTCCTCACGTTATTTGTGTTGATGCTCCAGGTTTGTCTGAACCTGATGAAGGACTCCAGTGTTCAGACGACGCTGTGCGACACGGCTGATGGTTTCCTGGTCACCTCCGGCTCTGCGGTCCTGCAGCTGAACGCCGGAGACACGGTCTCGGTCCACACAACCAAGTTCAACAGCATGCTGACGAGCCAGAGCAGCACCAGTCACACCTTCACCGGCTTCCTCGTCTTCCCCACGGCCTGAAGTCTGCTCCACAGTCACAGGGAACTAAAGACTTTCAGTGACGTGTGCAGCAGAGAAATCAACTGTGTGTTGTGTTTTAACTAGTTTCACTCATTATTAGGTAGAATCATTTAAATGACTGATTTAGGTTTTGGTGGAAGGATTAGACAACCGATGACTGATGGTATTTTCTTACAATTTCCAATAATTTAGAAATATGGCTCATATATAATCCACCACTCTGAGAAAAACACATAAATAGCAAATTAAGAACAATTAGGAACAATGTGCTTTTATATTTTTTATGTTTTGTTAAACCGATAAAGATCCTTTCTTCATTCGATTTTTTCTCTTTGTTCTATTTGAGCTTGATGCATATTTTAAATTACAAACATTTCCATTTATTACATTAAGAGGTTTTTAGATCAAAATATAGATTTTCAATCACAGCTAAAATAAAACACTTCTCTTTAATCTTAGTATCTGTTCAAACTCAAACATGAAATAAGTCTTAAAGATGAACTTACATATTCTTCATTGTTTTCCTGTTTTCATTTGCCTCGACTACAAACCACTGTCTTATCATTTGTAGGGTATAAAAACAAGATGTGAGAATATTTTCACATCAAATAAACTTTTATAAACTGAAAACATCAACGCGTCTGTACAGCAGTAATAATGTTACACTGACGTAACAACATGGAGAAGTTATGATGATTAGAAATGAATCATTGATGGTTGTGGTGTGTAACATTTCCTCTGTGTAGAAGCACCGAGGTGTCAGGTGAGAGGAGGTGAACACAATCTCTCATGAATTAACCATCACACAGAATCCGGTTACGTTCAACCGGACACAGGAAGTGGAGGACGAAGTCAGGATCCCATCAGTCAAACACAAAATGAAAATCATCGAAATTCTATTGCAATGATGACATCGTGACATCAGGATGACGTCATTCTTACTATATTATTTTTCGATATATAAGCTTTACGTCATTTCTATATTTCTAGAAAAAAAAAAAAAAAAAAAATTCTTTAAAAACAAGCTTTCCATGATGCAATTTTCGGACTTTATTTGGATTTACGACATCACTTATCGTATGACATCATGTGATTATTTTTGAATAATTTCCCGATCGACACCAGCTTCAGATTGTTGCCCTTTTATTTGTGGAAAAATATGTTGTCGTAAGAAAGATGAAAGGTAATGAGGAAAGTTTTGTCAACCTCGACTTTGATGCATCAGGTTTAAAAGTGAATCATCTGGAGATAAAGTCTCGAGTAATATTTTCACCAAGTTTGGTGTAAATCCGTCTATGCATTGTAGATTTATTTCTCACACTCTCTCTCTCTCTCTCTCTCACACACACACACACACACACACACACACACACACACACACACACACACACACACACACACACACACACACACACACACACACACACACACACACACACACACACACACACACACACACACACACAAATCACTGAGAGATACACCTGACTTTGTTGTAACAATCCGAAAAGACAAGACTTTATTTTCTATCATTGATCGTAAAATGAACTTCAGTGATTCAAACAAATCCCGTTAGCTGCTGTGAACTGGGACTGAGCAGCGACCTCTAGTGGTGGAGGCTCAGCCCAGCGTGTCGGTGGCTGACGGGCTGCTGAACACACCGTTCCTGGTGAAGAAGGTGTTCCTCACCACCGACGACCTGGCTCTGCAGGGAGTCCTGTAATCCAGCGTGTAGTCACCTGGAGACGAGAAGACGCCGTTGATCAGGTGCAGAACAGATAAAAACCTGGATCTGGTGGATTTAGATGAGGTTTTCATGAGAGAAATGAACGTTTGATGGGACTTTCAATGGGAACTGTTGGCTCTCGGTGGAGTTTGGAGCTCTACTGTGACTTCAGGTTGTTATTCTTCCCAAAGCTCCGTCATCTTACCCAGCCTCCATCCGTACTCCCAGGACGAGAGCAGAGGAAACTCAAACTTCTCCTCAGGTCGGATCAGGCCTCGTCTCTGCAGGTACAGGCGCCGACCTTTCCCCTGCACACACACAAGTCACTGGAAATCACCTTGGAAGTGGCAGAAGGTTTAGGAATACTGAGCAGCCAAGTTATAGAATGACTCTTTCATGTTAGTTCAAGAACGTTTCAAGTTTTGGAAACAATTAAAATGAAAAGAAATGATTAAAAGCCTGTTGTTACTGGAACGTTTCGATTTGAAGCTGCATGTTAATAAATCAACTAAACTACAGAACATATAAATATTGACTTTATTCTCATGAAGAGCAACAGCGGAGGAGACATTTTGAAGCAGATGTGTTTCATACGTTATGAGAGGAGTCCTGATAAAGAGCCTTTGAGGTCCGTGGAGAAACCGGCTTCATGGTGGGAGCCACACTGAGCCGACCGTCCACAGGAGGAGGAGGAGGAGGATGAGGACGAAGGTCGCTCTGCCTCTTCTTGGGTGCGCTGGGAACAGGAGGCAGGGCAGCCCTGCTGGGTGGAGCATAAACGTGAGATCAAGTTTTTCTATGATTAGAAGCTCAGATTTAGACTCCACAGCTCACCGGGGCCGGGCAGACGCTGCAGGCAGCTGTGGGGCCTCCATGCTGGGCTTGGTGTCGAGTTTGCAGCAGGTCGGGTAGTTGGTGGCGTAGCGGCTCGTCCAGGACAAACGAGTCAACATCTCCTTCTGAATCTGCTCCCGGTAGCAGTTCTGACTCTGAGTCGTGAACAAGCCACGCATCTGCTGCCAGAGACTTTCATTTAGCATCTCAGTCCGACACACCGATCAACACCATGTTCAGACCTGCTGTTAACATCTGTCCTGACCAATCCAATCATCAGCTGATGTTAGAAAACTTCTCCTGCGACCACAGTTTGACAACTTCATCCGACCCAACATTTATTTATTTCTGAATGTTTATATATGACAGTTATACAACATGTAGTTAGTCATTTACATCTTTAAACACATCGGATCGTTTTTCGTCTCAAGATCCCCGCACCAA
Organism: Hippoglossus hippoglossus; assembly: GCF_009819705.1. Lineage (NCBI taxonomy): Eukaryota > Metazoa > Chordata > Actinopteri > Pleuronectiformes > Pleuronectidae > Hippoglossus > Hippoglossus hippoglossus. The sequence goes on from NC_047155.1 coordinate 3,985,561, forward strand.
AGAAAGAAAATACAAACTAATCATGAAAAAAACTTTTCTTAATTTGTTTTAAAAATGAAGCTACACACACAAGCTGATAATAGATCATTTCAATATAATCTTATTTTACCTCTGTTGTGCCTGAAGAGGAGCGGAGCAGGTTCAGCTTCGCACTGTGGATCAGATAACACACAGGGAAACAACACACACACACACACACACACACACACACACACACACACACACACACACACACACACACACACACACACACACACACACACACACACACACACACACACACACACACACACACACACACACACACACACACACACACACACACACACACACACACACACACCTTTTCAGTACTTTTAACATTTAACTGATTTAGACTGAGGCTAGACTTCTATTAGGTTACTACACTTGTTTTAATATTTTACTTTCTATATTAATGATAAAGATAGTCTTCTAACAAAAAACATTTAAACATAACTAATTAAGTTTATTTTAAAAGTTTTAAATATAACATTTCGTCAAACCCTCGGTCGACTGCGCCGTCAAACCCACAGCTACTTGACGGTGCTAGCGCGAGTTAACCCTCATTGTTTATAGCGATCGATGAAGATCTGCTCACGATTATTTTTCTAAAACACATAAAAAATAAATCCACAGGTGAAGTGAAGAGAGGGAACAGGTTTCACTGCAGTAACTGAACTGAGATCCAGGAAAGGAGAGACTGAAGTCAATCATCTTAATTCCAGTTTATTTTAATTATCAAATGTACATCATCTCTAGAGTTTAGTTTCACGTTAAAACACCTTTTCCCCCAAAATACAAAATGAATTTTTCTTTCCCCACATACAAAAAAACAAAACAACAACCCTAAAGTACGAAAAGTAGCAGTGATAAGGCGACGACAGCCGGGTCAGACACGAGGACAGATTCATCCCCGTTTACACAGGATTTCCCACACAGACACAGATCTGACCTTTAACTCTGCAGCTCAGATCGGAAGTTCAACATTTTAACGAGCGACACACAGCGTTTCAGTTTGTTTCCTGTTTCCTGCCCGAGTTTGAAATTGAGCCGCGCGGTTAAACGTCAGATCCGTTCACGTGACAAATAAATGCAGCTGAAGGAACAACAGAGAAAAGCGATGACCCCTCGCGTGTCGGTCAGTGCAGGAAACAGCAGCGTCGCTGATTTGTTACGGCGACATTGTGAACTCGTGGGATTTTTAAAGAGGCTCAAGAGAAAGAAATCAGCAGACGTCAGTAGTCGAGTGCAGTTTGGCGTTTTTCGTGTCAGAGAGAATCAGGTTCATCGATATTCTTTAAACTAACATGACGATAAAGCAAACACAGAGAAGTCCAGGTCTTTTAGTTGAGATGTTTTTTTGTTTCATTCTCAGCACTTTTGTTTTGGTTATTTTTGGCTTCTCCTCGTGGCACCAGGTTAAATCAGAGAAACTTCATTTGGCTCCTCGGTGCAGAAACTAACCGCAGAGGAATCTCACAGAACTCTGGGGTTTTCATCCACACGGGGGAAAGTGCTGCCTCCTTTTTCCACTTTTATTTCTAATCATAAACATTTTAAAAAGGTTTGGCTCCACTTTTCCAAATCCCCAACATCCAGTTTAACAGTTTTGGAAAACATTTGTCAATTCATAATTTCAGGGCAGCAAAACTGTGATGATATCTCCTCCTCCAATCAGGTGATTTCATCCCTCAGTTTCCTTCAGGCCAGATTACTGTGTCGACCGTTTTGCCTCCGCGACGCTGCCGAGGTTTCACCCTCATAACGTCTCAATTCACTGACGTGGTCGTTTTCTATCCCCTTCAACTCTTTAAGGGTTTTTAAAAACATGTTTTTCCTCTTTGAAGGGCAGGTTGAGGCGTTTCTCAACATATAAAGTAATCATGTCGGGTCAGAACCTCCTGAAAACATCTGATTCGAACTGAAAAGGTTTGCGCACAAAGCTTTGTTAAGCCACTTGCTCATTGTTGTCATTTGCATTGCAGCTCGTGTGTCCACTCCAACTCGAACAGGGATGCAAAGCGGGTTTTCTCGGCGCATCATGGGACGACGACGTGGAAGGGGGAGCCCGGGATGTGGTCGTCGCCCCACTTGACCACCAGGACGTAATTGCCCCGCTCCCTCAGCAGGTAGCCGACGTTGTACTGCAGGTTGCCCAAGTGTTTGACCAGCACCTCCTCACAGGGAACCTGAGGACCGTGCACACCCACCAGCAGCATGTTCTTCCCTGAGGACGGGAGGAAGAGAGAAGTCAGACGAGTCCTTTCTTATCGAATCCAACAGGGAAGTTATACGTTTTCGTCTAAGTTTGTTAGTCAGCAGGTTTACGCAAAAACTACTGAACCGATTTCCATTAAGTTTTGTGGAGCACGACCCAGAGTAAACGTTTAGCTGTGGATTCAGATCAGGGGGCAGGTCATGGTTGTTTTTTCCCCCCACTTCCTTTAACATTGTCAGATCTTTTATCAGCATTTCATTGATTTCTCCAGTGAAGGTGACTGATATTTATGAGTTTGTGCAATTTGGTGCAGATCTAAATAAAAATCTGGATCTAGTGAACCTGAATATTCTCGTCATTCAAACCACACCGTGAATCTAAAGAGTAATACCACCGACTCAAACTGATTTGTGATTGTTTTGGTTTCCTCAACCACACCCAGAGATTCCAGTACTTATGGGACAGTTACAGTGAACATGTAATGAGTTGTTTGTGTCTGATGCCCACAGGTCCACAGGGAGGTCTCGTTGCAGACGTCCTTACCGGCCTTGCTGCAGTCCACAGAGAAGCTGCTCCTCTGGCCCACGAAGGCCTTGCTGAGGCCGGAGCCTCGGCTCAGCACCTTGCTGGCGTCCGAGTCGCTGGGCCTGGGCATGATGCTCTGAGTGAGGCTGCCGCTGGACGCCCGTACGGCCGGATCCACCGTCAGGGTGGACGTCTCACTGGCGTTGGTCACAGTCACCAACCGTTGACCTGAGAGAGCGGAGGGAGAAAGGTTTGATGAAAACGACCAAGTTTGTTTCTATTTTTCTTTTGTAAAAGAAGATTTTCCAGTTACCATAAACACATTTTCTGCATTTCTGTTGTTTTCAGATGGATTTAATAGAAATCAATGGTTCCCCAATGATTGATTAGTGACCCACAGACACAAGGAGGTGTTTTTTACGGCGGCAGGTTCTGAGCAGTGATGTTCACCACGTTACCTGTGACTTTAGCCTTGAAGGGACTTCCAGTGATGTGGTTGGGTCCTCCATATTTGATGCTGATCAGGTAGTTCCCAGGAGCCATGGGGGTGTACTGCACCTTGTAGCCCTCTGGAACCTCCTGACAGTCCATCTTCACTTTGGAGGGGCCCTCGATGGTCACGGCCAAGGCCCCGGGGCCCGCCTTAGTGTTGTTGATGATGAACTCTGACTGGGAACCTGCAAGATTACAGACACTCTGTGTGAGGTTTGGTGCAAATTGATTCAAAGCTAAGGGAAGTGTTGGGCTTTGTATTTTTGAGAACCTGACATGTCACCCAGCTACAAGTGAAGAGGTCAGGGGTCACACAGGTGGACAGACGGGTAACCCACCTGTGGTGCCTCTCTCCAGTCCAGCTCCATACGCTGTGACCAGACTCGGCTCTCCGGTTTGTCCCGGTTCCCCGACTCGGACCTGGAAAGGACTTCCCGGGATGTGAGAGCCGTTAAACTTGACGTCGATGGAGTGGACGCCGTTCTCCCTGGGGATGAACCGGATCGCATACTTGTCTGGAGGAGGGGACGGAGGGATTCGTTACCAACGGGCCCAACATCCAGGAGTTCTCACTTTAACAAAAACCCAGTGGTAAACACAAACCTTTCTCCAGCTCGGTGACGGCACACTCCTCCAGAGCACCAGAGGGGCTGTGGACCTTGGCCTCCATCTTCCCCTGCGCTCCATTCAGACGCACCGCAAAGGATGCTGGGTGATTCGCCTTCAGGCCAGACTCCTGCAGAGGTCGGACGCACACAGTCAGTGGACAGACGTTTGAACAGAAGAAAGTAAAGTAACAACTCAAAGCACAGACACACACACTCGTATACAAGTACTTTGTGTGTAATAGTTTGTGGTTTCTACTACGTCTCTCTTCTGCTCCTACTCTTACCTGAGCTCCTGTTGGTGCAGCTCCAGCAGACAGAGGCAGACCCACAATGTTAAGAAGCAGTTAGACACACTGAGTGTACGACACAGTACAGTCTTAAAGGAAGTAATCAGGGAATAAGAAAAAAAAAGGGATACATATATTCTTTATTCGGGCCTTTTATATTAGGTTTTAAAAGAATTGTGACCGAGATAAAAACTGCAGAGAGGGACACAGTGTCAGTTATTTACTGCTCTTTGATGGACAAACTATTTCTTAACGACCTCACACAAAAGAGGAAGAGAAGAAAGTTCTTGTAAATTAAAAATAAAGTTGTAAATAGTAGTAACAATGTATTAATATATTATTTTTAAATGGTGAAGTTGTACAGGTTAACAAAACTAAAACAGAACGAAGTACAATGGTCTAAAGTTGTGATGTAAGCTCATTACCCCAATGATGATATTATATTTAACAATATAACATTGATGATATAACCAGGGTGTATTTTTGATTAGAACGTAAGAAATTCAAACGATAATTTAAATGCTAGAAATGAGATTTTGCCATGAATCAGATCTGCTAAATAACTTTCAAATATTGACTTTAAACAGAAAATCTTCCGTGAAGTCACAGATTTATCAAGTCTGCAGCATTATTCTCATTCAGTAGAAGGACACCAGTGCTTCCTGTTGACGGTGCTATAAAGAGCCAGATTTAACAAGCAGAAGAGCGGAGCTTCATCTACAGCTACAGACAAACTACAGACTCTAAAGAGGAGAGCAGGACGCCTCTGTCTGCTGTAACCAGGCAACCAGCGAGCTGAAGATGCTGCTGCTGCTGATGAAGATGATGAAGATGATGTTGCTGTTAGGAGCCTTTAAATGAAACACAAGAGAAACACCAGCAGTTCCACACCAGACGGGGAGAGGGACGACCCGAGCCAGGCAAAGGTGGTTTTTGAGATGACGTCACTGAATTTAATCCAAACTAATTTGACCAAATTAATAAAAAGGTGTTTTATCTAAAAATAAAAAAAGAACGGAGGGTTAATATTTCCATTTTTAAACTCCACGTTGTTTGTGTCCACTTCAACACAGAAACAGTTTGCCTGGCCGGGGTCACGTCCATGAGACCAGTTGCATAAAGAAAACTCTTAATACTTTAATCTGCCTGAAATAAGTGAGTCAATTCATCATAGGTAGGATGTTGTTGGTGCGATAGTTAAAATGATCAATAAAAACAAAATGTGAATTAAAACCCAGACCAGTCAGACGCAGTTATGAGAGAGTTCTTATGCAACTGTGCCTCAGAGCCCTTTAGCAAGGCAGGGCAGGCTGGGTGTGGAGGTGTCTCCTCATGCCTCACCTGAAGGCCGGTAACAGTGAGGCGGCGGGCGTCGTTCACCGGAGCCACGACCGGGACCAGGAAGGGGCTGTCGGGTATGTGCTGCTCGTTGAACTTCACCGAAATCTCATAATCACCTGGAGACGAGGAGGAAAGAGAGAAACTGTTTCCAGCGGCTGACGATCGCAACGCACTTCTGGTATCAGGAAATTCAGTCTTCTTGTAACTCAGATTTTGAAAAACAGCGTGTTCTCTCTACCGGGCTCCTGAGCGATGTACGAGACGCCACAGGATCCGTCCTTGCGGTCGTCAAATGAGATCTCCGCCCTGCTCGGCCCCTCCATGGCGATGGACAGGCCGCCGGCCCCCGCCTCCCTCGTCCAGATGCTGAACTCAGCTGTTGAGCAGGAGAGAAACATTTAAAAGACTTTTAAAACTACAAATCCACAACACAGTCATACATCAGTCCGGGATTTCTCTGCAGCTACTGAACTCCCTGTAAGTGTACAGTGTGTTTGGGTGGGTATATATTTACCCGGCTCTCCTGCCTGTGCTCCTTCCAGTCCCGGACCTCCTGCTCTCACCTTGGTGGCCCCGCCCTCTCCCAGCGGCCCCACGGTGAACTGGAAGGGGCTGCCTGGCACGTGCACGCCCCTGTACCTCACGCTCACACTGTGCACGCCCATCTCTGTGGGCACGAACCGCACACAGTAGGTGTCGTTTCCGACCGCGACCAGCTCGGCGGGCTGACTGGCTCCCGAGGGGGACGTGACCTCCGCGGTGACGTCCTTCATGTCGATCGCTGTGAACACAGACGGAAGATGTGACGTCGACCCAACGGGCAGAGAAACTACCATGATGCATTCTGTTCTGATATCTGACTTCTTCCGTGATTTATTGAATGTGTCACTCAAACCACAAACCAAAACAAAACAAAGCTGAAACAGATGAGAAGGAATCTCACACACACACACACACACACACACACACACACACACACACAGCTGCAACATAATAAAGCTTATGTTATGTTGCAACGTTTATTTTTTCCTAAGGCTCTATAACGCACCCTGCAGCCCTGCACCGCCCCCCGAGCAGCGGGCATCAACAACACAAACACCCTTCACTTCCTTCTCTCTGCCCGTGAGCACCAGACCAGAGAGGCCGGAGATGAGGCGGACGCGCCCAGGAGAGAGGCTCCGACCCGAGACAACAGCAGAGGCACAAGCCCCGCGGCCGCTGGAGCTGCCAGACCACCAGAGGGAGCAGTAGGAGCGGGAGCAGGAGTGAGAGAGGAGCTGCCGAGACAAGACCAGGAGGAACCAGCTCACTGGAGGAAGAGGAGGATGACCAGGAGGAGGTGAAGGAAGGAAAACACAGGAGGAGGAAGAGGAAGAGGAGGGATGAGTGAAGGGGACAGAAGGCAGAGGAGGAGAAAGTTAAGATAAACTGAGGGAGAGAAGGGAGGAAGAGAAAGGAAAGTGGGAGGAAGAGGATGGTTGAGATAAAGGGAAGAATGGAAGGAAAGGGAAGGAAAGATCATAAAAGAAAGATGAGACAGGACACAGACAACAGCACTGAGAAAAAGAACAGACAGGAAACAGTTTTAGAAAAGACGCAGCAGCTCTGAAGACGCAGGACGTTTTCTTCATCGAAACAAGCAAACTCTGTTCCACACTTTTACAGTTAGTGTGTGTGTGTGTGTGTGTGTGTGTGTGTGTGTGTGTGTGTGTGTGTGTGTGTACCTGGTATCTTCAGACTGAGGTCACACACACTCCCCACGCTGGAGACAGATGCTGCCTTCTGTCGTCGAGTGATGCTCTCCCGGATACGACCCTCGCCCGTCACCCGCACTGTGAACGGACTTCCTGTTGACACACACGGACACACACACGCACACACACACATTTGTCAGAGAGGATATTTACCACTATGCTGCATTACATCTCTTGATACACACATTTATTTACAACCTCAAGAGAGTAGTTTTCAGTAGTAATAGTGTTTTTCATTTAACCTGGGACGTGTTCCTCAGCGAAGCGGATCGAGACGATATAGTTCCCAGGCTCAGTCGGACAGTAAGTGACTCCACACGTCCCGTCCTCTATGTCCTCCGTCTGGATGTCCACCTTACTGGGACCTTCGATGGACAGAGCCAGGCCTCCATAACCTGGACATGCAGATAAATGAGGTTAACACTGTCTGGTTAAAGACATATGACAGTTTTTAGTGGCTCGCTGCACTGACCGGCCTCTCGTGTGTCCACCACGAAGCTGGCGTTGTTGAACGTGGTTCCCTGGACGAGGCCGTCGCCGTGAGCTTTGACTCGGCTGGCGTCGCCGATTTCAGACTGGACGACCATGATGGTGATGGGACTGTTGGCGACGTGCCGACCGTTCTTCAGGATGCTGACGCGGTGTTCACCCACCTCCCGGGGGATGAAGGAGATCCCTGAGAGGAGGAAGAGGAGGAGGAGGAAGGATATTTTTAATAAATTCAGATTTGAATCACTTTCAAATGTGTATTTTTGAATGTGTCATACCAATATGGTTGTTTGCCATCCTCTTCAGCAGGCAGGGCTCGTCACGGCCGGATGGCGACCGGATGCTGGCGGTCAGCAGGCTGAGGTCCGTCTCGTTTATATCCAGAGAGAAATCTGCCGCTGAGCCCAGTTTGACATGAGAACGCCGCTGGTTGTCCTCTGAAACACACAAACACACAATCACAGAGGTGACACGCTGCTGTGGAGGCTCTGGGAAGTCGGATTGTTGCTTAAACAAAATGCGTTTTGAATGCAGAATAAAAGACGAGGTATATTCAGTTTGTTATCCTGAGCATATGTAGAGGATTCGGGTTATTTTTCATTGGATCTGTGTTTTTGTGTGTCTGTGTGCAGACTGACCGGTGATCCTGGCCGTGAACGGGCTGCCGGCGATGTGGTCGTTGTTGTATTTCACCAGGATGTTGTAGTCTCCGGGCAGAGTGGGCATGTAGCTGACGCTGCACGTCCCGTCCTTGTTGTCCACGCAGCTGATGTCCGCTTTGGACGGACCCTCGATGGCCAAGTCCAGACCGCCTGGACAGACACACAGACAGACAGACTCAATATTTAAAACAGGATCTTAAAACAATCTTTTATTAGGCTAATGATACATTTAAGAAGAAATTACAGACATGTCACTGTGAACCTTTGACCACTGAAAACTAATCAGCCATTCTTTGAGTCCATTTGAAGAAATTCCCTTAATATGACATTTTGTGTGGTCCCGGTGACGTTTGTCCACCAAAACCTAATCAGGACATTTGGGTCCAACTGAACATTTGTACCTAACTTGAAGAAATTCCCTCAAAGTGTTCCCGAGATGTCGTGTTTAAAAGAACGGGACAGAACCAACGGAAAACTCCAAAACATGTCACGGGCACAGGGGCATTAAATACCCAAACAGGTTTACTGTTGGTCAGACGCAGCAAGATGGATTGAAACTTGACTTTGGATTTAAAAACGATAATCTGCTCCTTCCTCTCGTACCTTCGGAGGCGTCCTCTGTAAACACTGTGAACGTGGCCATCTTCTGGGCAACGCCGTAGCTCAGACCTGGACCGTAGGCGGTGACGTTGGGACTGCTGGCATGGTTCACATAGAACTGGAGGGGAGACTCTGAAACACACACACACACAAATTCAACAATACAACAACAAGGGGTAAAATCTACAGGTAGATAAAATCTGAATCAGTGTCTCATGTTGGGAGTCGCTGACCACAGCCTCAGAAATGACGTTTTCACATGTGCTTCCCATGAGGACTTCTGGTCAAGGTATGTGTGAGAAAGGTACCAAAGGGACCACAAACACACACACACACACACACACACACACACACACACACACACACACACACAGATTCTCAGGGTCTAACGTCATTACAGGCTGATTGTTAATTGTTTTCTCCTGCTGGTTGAAAATAAGCAATAAACACACACACACACACACTCTTCTTAATCACAAACATGCGCCGTGCACACCTTCTGTTTACCGCCGAGACAGAACCCTAATCACCGACTCGCTCCGTGTTCCTTCCTGTCAATGACGTCAACGTCCAAACAGCCCGGCAGCAGACTGTCGTCAGAGGAAAAGGCTGCAGGTTCTGTCCTGCTCACCATGTGTCTACAGCTCACCTCTGCACCTCTAAGTGTGTGTGTGTGTGTGTGTGTGTGTGTGTGTGTGTGTGTGTGTGTGTGTGTGTGTGTGTGTTTAGTGCAAACCTGGGATGTGCGTGCCGTTGTACTTGATGTGCATCTCGTGCAGGCCGGCCTCAGTGGGCGAGTACTGAACAGTGACCGTCCCGTCCAGGTTGTCTGTGATCAGTGGCTGAGCAGATTTACCTGAAGGCATCAGCACCTCACCTGAGACACACAGAGAAATAAACACGTTCACAGCTAATTTCTGTTCGAGATTTTAGTTGTTTCAAAAATTACTGGTTATCAGAACTTTTTGCCAAAGGACTTGAGTTAAAAATCAGCCAGCAAACACTTGATTTTTGCATTTAATGTGGATAAAGCCTTTCTATTTTAACATCTCTGATTCAGCAGATAAAACGTCCTCTCATCATCGGCCCGTCTCTCACCAGTGATCTCGCCCTTCCTGAACGAGAACGGTATCACCATGTCGAACGATCGGAAGCCGCTTCCATTCACGCTGCTGCTGATTGGCTCGAAGTTCTCTGACGTCACCTGGAGGAGACAGACACACACACACAGACTTCAACGTGTCGTTCAACACTGAAACGCTTCCTGTCCGCCTCGGCGACCTGCGTTAGAAACATGCTGCTGCTGCCGCATCCAAGCCCCGCCCACACAGGGGCATCCTGGGAAGTGTAGCGATGGAGCAGGAAGAGAGAGGAAGAGGAGGTTGATGATGTTGATGATGATGATGATGAGGTGATTCTGTGATGCAGCCACAGCGATGAGGAGTGCACTGAGGGAGAGGGAGAGGGAGAGAGAGAGGGAGAGAGAGAGAGAGAGGGAGAGAGAGAGAGAGAGAGAGAGAGAGAGAGAGCGAGGGGAGACCACCACAACAAATCTCCTGGAGAAGAGAAAAAGAAAAACCCGTAACCATAGCAACGGCTTCTGCATCCATTTATGTGATGATGTGGGAAGTTTGCTGCGATCCCATTGGCTGAGACAAAAAGGTGAAGTGATGGCAGAGGAAGCAAAGCAGTCGAGCGAGTACACGTTAGAATGGAGAGAGAGAGCGAGGTCAGGTTTGAACCAGCAGCCAGTAACCTGCAACAGAGAGGAGCAGAGTGTGTGTGTGTGCGTGCGTGTGTGGGTGTACCTGTAATATTGTGTTTATAAGGAACATAGAGTGTATTGTGAGTCTGCAGTGTGTATTCGTGTGTGTGTTTTGAATGTTTGTGTGAATCCGACTGACCATTAAAAGGTCATTTTACCCTAATCATAAAAAACATTGTGTGTATTACAGCTAGTTGGTTGCATGCTTACGTGACGTGTGTGTGTGTGTGTGTGTGTTTGTGTTGTGTTGATGCAGGTGTGTGTTTTGGTACCCAGGGCTGAAACCCAGCTCCAGGGGGAGCGGCCTTTTGCTGTTGAGACATCTGCTCTTGCATCATTGGTACCTCATCAGTAGCCTGAAGACACAATATTAAGGGTTAACATGTGACCTGGTACACACACACACACGCACACGCGCGCAACACACACACACACACACACACACCCTTTGTACATGTGTGTACAATCTCAAGTGAGAGTTCCACTTATTTGCTGCTCTGGTCAGATGTTGAGATTCTTGTCAGATAACACAGGTTCTATTTTAAAACAGCAAATATTAGTTTGATCCAAGGTTTAATTGTTAAGTGAAATCTATTCACAGCATAATTTTTGAAAGCCTCACTTGAGTTCTAGTGCTTCCAACTTTTGCTCAGTCCTGAATGTTCTGTGAACAAACTTCGGTCACGCTCATACGTTACACTGCCATTTAGTTCAGGTTTAAAATCAAAGAAAACTCAAATTGAATTTGGTCCCTTCAAAGACTCCTCTGATCTTAATGTTAAATCTGTAGCACATGTTTGCGACACAGACAGATAGGAAGTTGACATATGCTGAGGCCTCATGGGTAAATCCTGGTGTGCGACCTAAAGGCACAAGACGAAGGTTAATCTGGAACCAACTTAATCAGTCTACCGACGATCTCCCTCAGTGCTGCAGTGAAACAGCTGCAGAGAGAAACCTCACGAAACCAACTCCTCCTGTATAAACCAGTCTCCAATCCCAGAATTCACGGTAGTGTCCCTCACCATGACTTTGAAGGGACTGCGTGGGACGTTCTCTCCTCCAAAGCGCACGTAGATGACGTAGTTCCCAGGAGCGGGAGCCGTGTAGAAGATGTCGAAGGTTCCGTCCTCGTTCTCCAGCACCTCGGCCTCCACCTCGCTGCCGTCGGGCTGAACCACCACACAGCTCACCTTCCCCTTCCCAGCACCCGTGGCGTTCACCACCAGGCCCAGCTCCTCGCCTATGGCCACCGTGGGGCCCACGCCGGGACCTGAGGGGAGGACATTTTATTAGGGTTTGTGCGCGCCATCATTTTTAAATTATCATGTACATGTGGTTTCTGTGAGACATTTCATCATCGGCGGTCACGTACCTGTGACGATGCACTTGCTGGCGTCTCCGGTTGCCGTGGCACGGACTCTGTAGGGCGAGGCAGGGATGTCGTCGCCACCGTACTTAATCACAATGGTGTAGCGGCCGGCGCGGTCCGGGATGTAAGACACCCCGTATGTACCGTCACCGTTGTCATGGATACTGGGCTGCTTAGTTTTACCATCCTGGTCCTGAAATGAAAGGAGGGGGCTGCATTAATAAAACTCAAGATGGTTTGAATCATTATTTGTGTGGTTGTGCGTGTTTCTCACGGTGATGACGACGCTCAGTTGGCCCTGGCCGGCGTCCTTGGCGTCGATGTTGAACTCGACGGGGAAGCTGGCCGGGACGCCGCTGGTCAGCCCGGGGCCGCTGGCTCGCACTTTACTGGCATCATGAGTGGGCAGAGCCCGAAACTTGAAGGGACTGAAAGAGGACACAAGTTACTAAGAGACTGATGTCAGAGCCCCTGAGCAAGGCACCAAATTCCCACTGCAGCCACCAGGGGGGGATTTCTGTGTTAGTTTTATCATATTAGTCAAAAAACAGAAATAGTTTTTTTCCAAAATACAAAAAGACACAGTAAAATGGGAGGAAATGTTCAGCTCCTGTTACATTAGTACTTCTGTAGTGCAGTACTGATGAGTACCTGCGTGGGACATCCTCCTCTGCGTACTTGACGGCCACAGAGTACGGCCCCTCCACCGACGGGGTGTAGGACACGGAGTGAGTCCCGTCCCCGTTGTCTTTCACCTCAACGGGCTCAGCGACGCCTTTAGGAGCCGTGACAGCCACGGCCAGGGGGGCCACGCCCGCCTTCCTGCAGTCAACCGTGAAGGATTGGGGGATATTGCTTCGGACCCCTGACCCCACGCCGGGACCGGTCACTTTGACCTTACTGGAGTCCACCACGTCCTTCACCGGGACTTTGAATGGACTTCCTGGAGAGAGCAGGAAAAGGAGATGTCACAAAAACAACAGGAAAAACAATAACGTGTTTTAAGGGTTTAAAAAAGGAATCTAATCTCACCGGGGATGTGCTCTCCTCCGTAGGTGATGTTGACGTCGTAGAGTCCGGGGGTGTAAGGAACGTACTCCACGCTGCAGCTGCCGTCTTTGTTGTCCTTACAAGACATCTTGGACTCTGACGGACCCTCCACAGTGATGCCGAGGCCGCCGATACCCGCCCCTCTGTTCACGGATGAATGCAAAATCAGACAATAGACACATTGTACTGTAAAAGCAATTATAATTTTTTAGCTCAGAAGTCTTAATACTCAGAAACACGACATAAAAAGATTTGAAAAGTGGGTTCGCTCCTCCGGCAGCACCTGGTGACGATGTTGAACTTGTTGGTTTTGTCGGTCAGCGCTTGTTGGAGCCCGGGGCCAGAAGCCACCACCTTGCTGGGATCACATCCCTCTGACACAGTGACCCTGAACGGGCTCTTGGGAACCGGCGTGTCGTCGTACAGAACCTGGACGCTGTGGACGCCTGAAACAAAACGCACCAGGACGTACAGCAGCTGAGGAACCTGACACCACAACACGGTTCAGTGTTTTATTTTGATACTGAAGTCTGAACACACAGGTTCAGGGGTGTTACCGTTCTCAAAGGGAGTGTACTCGATGCTGTAAGTCCCGTCGGCCTCGTCGGTGACCTGACAGTCCGTCAGCGCTCCGGACGGGTTCCTGACCTCGGCCTTCACGTGGTCACCTCCTCGCCGGCTCAGGGGACGAGCGTCCACCGTGAAATCGGTGGTGGCTTCTCTGAAAATAGCTGCAGGAGAGCAGAGGGGGGTTTAAAGATGAATTTACCAGTCGTGGTTAGTATGAATGTAATGAGCCTGAGAAAATGATGTAGATGTGATTCAACAGAGAGACAGAAAACTTGTGGGCATATACAGAACATTATTTTTGGAGATTGACTCACACCGGGGATTTAAGATTACAATACCTGTGGCAAAGATGTTGAGGATTATATATTTAAACTTCTGTGCACATCATGTAAGGAAATTGTGATTTATCTTTCTTTTAGCTGAATATGCATAATTTAGTCATTTGTGCTCTCAAATTCCCGAATTTGACAAAGTTTATGGTTAAAGTAGGAATTTAAGTTATAGTTATCAGTCAGTTAGCACAGCTACACATATGGACCATACTGCACCTTGTCCCTCCACTCCAGGTCCAAACACTTTGACCTTCGAGGTGTCGACAGCAGGATCCACCATCACCTTAGCGGGGAAACCGGGCACGGCCTTTCCTCCGTACTTCAGCAGGAGCGTGTACATTCCGGAGGTCAGAGGGACGTAGGTGACCGTGTAGGTTCCGTCTTTGTTGTCCACCACCTCCGTCTTAGCTTTCACACCTGGAACAACAGGTCTCACTTTCACATTCTCTTCGCAGAACTAAGGACGGAATTTCAGAACAGTGAAGAGACAATGCCGGTGGTTTCTGGCTTCAGGGCTCATTTCCTTTCACTTCATTTGAGTAAAGTCTCTGACTCTCCATCATACTGGACCTGAGGCCTTCACAGTGACCAGACCTGCACAATAATCAATAATCATGTGGACTTGAACTTCAGAACTCTGACTTTCAAGGACAATCAAACAAGTGCAAAATTCCCAAAGATGCAAAAAATGAGACAGTCGAATAATCACATTTTCACTATTAACACATGGTATTGTTTTCTACTTTTTCCATTATTATTTATTAATCATCATGGGCGGCACATAGCTTCTGCTAAAATAAAACCTCTCATCTAAGTTGTCCCCAGAGAATGAGCTGATTTTACAAATGTTGAACGTAACTTGGAAACTAAAACACAGGCTGTGTGATTTAAAGTTACCGGAGCCCGGTGCAGAGCCGGTGGGGCTGGAAGGGGAGGAGTCTGGCAGCGCCTCCAGGCTGAGCTGACCCGGTCCAGCCAGAGAACAGTCCACGTTCACCACACTGGTCTCACCAACCTGCACAGACAACAGTCTGGGTCACCACTTCATTCTCTTTAAACTATTAAACAGACATTTTCTCA
This sequence comes from Hippoglossus hippoglossus, assembly GCF_009819705.1. Lineage (NCBI taxonomy): Eukaryota > Metazoa > Chordata > Actinopteri > Pleuronectiformes > Pleuronectidae > Hippoglossus > Hippoglossus hippoglossus. Next base: position 4,000,727 of record NC_047155.1, read on the forward strand.
CTGAACCTGGAAAAGTTATATTCCCCCGCGGAGAGTTTCCAACCACATGTAGCTTAATGTTTTTCCATTTCTGTTATGTGAATATTAGGGGTTGGTTGGTCGAGATTAATAAGTGGTTCTAGCAACCATGGCAACCAAGAGCCCCCCCCAAGAGTCAGACGATCAAATCTAAGCTGCAAAAGATTCTGAAACTGCTAAAAATTAACTGATGGTTGTTCTGTTGAATCAATTTCTCATCATCACTTATCTAAAAAGTTTAAATCTTCAGCGCTCCTGCTCATTTCCCCTCTCGACCCTCACCTTGGCTCTCTTCAAGCCCGACCCTGACGCCACCACCTTGGAGGGGTCAAAGGGCATCTGGATGTCCGCTCTGAACGGCGAGCCGGGGATGTGGACCTCCTCAAACAGGATGTTGACCAGATAGTCTCCAGGCTCGGTGGGCAAGTATGAGACAGAGCAGGTCCCGTCTCCGTTGTCCGAACACTCGATCTTGGCTTCGGTCGGCCCCTCCACCGTCAGCCCCAGTCCTCCGGTGCCTGCACCCTTGGTGTCGATGGTGAACTCTGCAGGGTTCCCCACCAAACCCCCTTTCAGGCCCGGACCAAAGGCCTTCACCTAGAGGGAGGGGACACCAGTGAGGTCATGCAGCCACTTCTATTACACTTTAATTTGTGGATTTCACCTTTTTTGTTGACATTTTATTGTTGTTATTCAATGATTCCACACATTTGCGTGTGTTATGGAGGGACTGTCATGGAAAGTGATTGATGCTTACAGTTGCATCAGATGCTGATGTTACCTTGCTTGGATCTGGAGGCAGCTGGGCCTCTACAGGGAAGGGGCTCCCAGGGATGGGGTGTCCGTCGTAGGACACGTTGACAGCGTATAGGCCCTCCTCCGTGGGGGTGTAACGGACCAAACTGACATCGGCCGACTTGGGCTGAGGCTCCACTTTACACGGTACAGCACACTGACTGGGACTCAGCTGTAAAACACACAGGAACTGGTGAATTCTGGTGAATTTATTTATTTTTAATATTAAATCAACAATAAACTGAGTCTGGCACTCACCACTGCCACCTCCAGGTGACCTTGACCCCCTGCCCCCTTGGTGTCAACCATAAACTGCTGCTGCTGATCGACCTCCACTCCTTAAATCAGAGTTTTACAATAATGTACAAGTGAAATTCACAATATATGACTAACGGATAATGTTAAAGTGCAGACCTCCATTAATACTAAATACCAACTAACACCTGCTAACATCTAATGATAACTTAAATTGTGCAGAAGACCTTCAGACGTACAAGGGATATTTACCATCTTACCATATTTACTATCTACCATCTCTTCATGTATTTGCTGATAGAAATTTCAATGGCCTTTTACATGTTTGCAGAGATTCTACAGTTTCAAACCAGACAAAGGCTGAAGAGTTCTTACTTCCATCCAGGTTGTCCACTGTGACCTTGTCGAGGTCCAGCGGGGCGGCCACCCCGACCGTGAACGGGCTCTTGGCGATGGGGTCTCCTCCAAACTTCACAGAGATTGCTGTATCCCCCTGCAGACGGATTCAACAATTACTGTCTGAGATGTTAGGCTGAGTGACTGAAGACAGGTCGAGATATGCGTCTACTAGGTTTGTTGTTTTTGTGCGAACACAACTGGTGAATACAACTTCGAGAAAAAGATTCAGGTAGTTTTTTGTTCGCTTGTGTCATCGCGGCTGAGGAGGATTTGATCAAACTCTCACAACTCTTATGTTCCTATCATCTTGGTTCGATAAAGAGCAGAGACAATACAGGGATTTCTCAGTGAAAATATATTCAACAGAAGCGTGCAATTTGCTGTTCGGCCTCACGCACGGCTATTTATGTGACGCACAGTGGAACACAGTATGTGATTAGCGGTTGTGCAGGAGCTTATGTTATGTCCCCGTTGAACAGGTGTGTATCTGTCTGAGCCACTGAGCTGGTGCATGTTGGCAGTACCTGTGCGACAGGTGTGTATTTGACCGTCTGAGAGTAGTCGTAGTTGTCGATGACGTCAAAGTCTTTGACGGGCGAGGAGAAGGAGACGTCCAGCGGTGCTTTACCGGCTCCTTTAGTCAACACGGTGAAATGAGTCGGCTTTCCGCTCTCCACACCTGCACAGGTAGAGGAGGAGAGAGAGAGATTTAAAGTGCGACAGTCCGATTAGACCAAGAGCTGTGTGTGTGTGTGTGTCTGTGTGTGTCTGTGTGTGTGTGTCTCTCACCAGTGCGAGCCAGTCCGGGACCCTCTGCTTTAACCTTTGATGCATCGTGTGAAGGAGCAACTTTGACTTGGAAGGGGCTCTGTGGTACTTCCTGTGGGAAAACATTCATATCCAGTCAACATCTGAAACTAAACCTCCAAACCTAAAAGCTGTGTGTGTGTGTGTGTGTCTGTGTGTGTGTGTGTGTGTGTGTGTTTATACTTTGTCTGTGAACAGGACTTTGACGGTGAGTCTTCCCGCAGCAGGAGGGATGTATTTGACGGTGAACGTGTCGTTGGCGTTGGGGATGATGTCAAAATCCACGTCAGCCTCCTTTTCACCGACCATGTTGGCGTCACATTTAATGCCCACGCTGACGTCACCTGAAACGATATGAACACAATATTTGAGCGTTGGATAATCAGATGTGAAACCACATGTTATTACAGTTATTTTGATTTTTTTTTTTTTACTTCCCAGTGTGACAGCAAACTTTCAGAGAAACACAAGAGGGTGCTGGAAGTTGTGTTTTCCGTCTGCCCACCCATCTAGATAATTTATTCACGTCAGCAGCACTTTGCCGCCGGGATGCTACAAAGACATGAGCTCTAATGTAAACAACAAACCAACCATTCAGCACAATCTGCGTTCCCTGCAGCAGAGCGCAGCCATCAATCACAGCACAGGAATTCAGAGTATGAGAGGAATGACACAGGAAACCAACAGACAACAGAACCAGGTCAGATTCTGAGCAGCAGGAGAAACTACTGACAGCCACTCATGTCTCTCTCTCTTTAGACTTCGCCTGCCCCCCCCCCCACATAGCTCGCTCGCCCCGGGAGGAGCAATCAACGCAATGTTGTTTGACAAGTGTGTTCATACATAATACACAATGGCCCGTTGTGCACAACAATAGAAAGAGGTACTGAGGCCTTTTTCTGGTCCTTGTTGTTGAAGTAAAAACTAGAAATATCTGGCAATAAACTCACCTCTCAAGGATTATTAAAAATAATATGAGCAAGTTATGAGTGATATAATGAAAAAGTTGATACCTTTGCCTTAAATTTTTGGGAAATGTCCAAAAAAGGGAAGGCCCATTGTGTTGTACCATGTCGACAAACATGTCGGATCAGAGGTGGAGTGGCACTAATACTGTAAATCTGCGGAAATGAGGCAGAATCTCAAAAGGAAGGTTTCCATAATTTTATGGAATCAATGCCACAAAGAACTGAGGCTGGAGCGAAGGGAAGAACTGCCCAGTGTTAGAGTGGTGTTCCTAATAAAGTGCTCAGTGGGGGTTTTTTTGCACGGCAGGTAAATGATGAAATGTGTGAGTGTGTGAGTTCCTCTGCTCAGTAGAGTCAGAATGATGAATTTCCTGTCAGGATGTTTCTGCCTTGAGATCATCGGCAGAACATACCAGGAAAAGGTGTGCGTGTGTGTGTGTGTTGTAATCATTTCCAGACAATATAAAGGTGAGTGTACATGTATGTGTATTTATAAGCAGTGTGTAGAGTGTGTAAACTTCTTGTGGTGTGTGAAACTCTTTGTGTGTTGTTCTGAAACAGATGGAAATTGCTGTCGCACCAAATAAAACAGTCAGGGAGGATTTCCTGTCTTAATTATTACCCTGTGTGTGCGTGTGTGGGGGGGTTGTGTGTGTGTGTGTGTGTGTGTGTGTGTGTGTGTGTGTGCGTGCGTGCGTGCGTTACCATCTCCGGCTCCTGAACAGTCGACAGTAAAGTGTGTGGGCTCGTTGGCCTTCAGTCCAGTTCTCTCCACTCCAGGACCAAACACCTTCACCAGGTCGGGGTGACTTCCTTTACCCACATTCACCTACAAACAGGAAACAACATTTTCATTTTACAATTTAAGGTTATTTAATGCTTCTTCATACACATACTATAAACAGCTTGGTTTTTGGCAGTTTTTATCATTACAGAGAATGAACACAGAATCTGGAGTCCCACAAGGCTCCGTCCTGGATCCACTCGTTTTTTTGTCTTTATACATTATGTACATTATTATACATCTTTAAATGTGTTACGTTGTATCTCATATGGCTAAATTGAACTAAACAGAACATCTGTTAAAATGTTAAATTCAAATGTAGAGTACATCAAGAGAATAAGATAATGGTATTTTCGCTAACTTTCCAGCTACAGCTTCACATGCTACAATAAATAATAAATTAATAAAAGTGAAAAGACCACTAATATATGGCAAGCGTACATCTTATATAGGTTTAGAAAAGTATTCAAAATAAACCAAAACAATCAACCACAAATTGATTTTGAAAGGTTATTTTTTTTAGCTGCTAAATGTATTTTTTGCATGTTGAAAACTTATAAGAGACACGTGTTAAAATAGATTTAGTGTTAAAAAAAATAGATTGCAAATAGAACAAAAACAAATAGGCCTAATTAGAACATGTACAGATGCTGTAGTGATATTAATGGTCAACGTGTTAAGTGAAAGTCAAACGACTCTTGTATAATATAATCACTCTAAACACACCGAATGCAAAAGAAGTTTAATTGAGTCTATTTGCGCATTTTTATTTCACATTTCACAAATTGATAAAAAAATATGTCAATAATAAAAATAAAATCCTTATTTCCAGTTGGTCTTACGAGGGAAAATCTAAATTTAAATGAGTGAAATACATTATTAAATTCTATAGAAAAAGAACTAATCACTTTGAAAACCAACTAAAATGACAATAAGGTTACGCAAGTGAGAAATGAGTGAAAATGAACCAAACAACACAGTAAAACATTTAAATGAAATGTGAGAATTTATTTTGAAACCAATCTAACTTCCATTTATAGTGTAACTGAAGTGATTATAAATGCTGATGATGAAGGTGAGTTTCAACATGTTGGTAACAAACAGATTCACGACCGTTAAGACAGAAATATGCAGCAATTAAGTATCATTAACTAAATTAGTCTTGGAAAACAGAGCTAGGAATGAAAATTAGTTTAATGTTGTGGTTTTAACAGATTACACACATCCAACGTCATGCTACATGAAAACGAGAGGAAAGTCTGGAGGGTGGAGAGAGTTTTAAACAATGTGAGGTTTAGAAGTTTGGAAGTTTTCTTCTCAGTTTCTTTATCAGCTGTCTTAAAATTAAAAAAGACGAAAAACTAAAACATACTAGTCCTTAATGTGGGGCAACAATAACTATTATTATTTTTCTAAATACAATTGAATAGTAACTCGATCCGTTTTCCTCCATCAACCTCAGTTAAACTCGGGCTTCTTTACTTTCCACGTTTTTTTTAAATGAAAGGTGTCGCTGCAGCAGATTTATGTTCCCAGTGCTGGTAGCAGGTATCTGGGTGTGGCTGTTTACCTTCCATCCTCCACTATAGCAACATGGAGCCTTCAGGCTGCTGCAGCTCACAACAAGTCTGCTGAGTCATCGCAGTGACATCAGCTCTAACTCTGAAATCAAACTTTTCAGACAAGTACAAACATCGCTGCACCGATTGGTGGACCAGTGCAAATCTCGTCTTCAGCACACACACATTTTTCATATGCCGCAGGATGTTCTTATTTATGATTAATGAAAACAAATATAAGCACAAGAAGTATGAAGCAGTTTCCAGATCTAAACATCAAGGTTTTAAATGTTTTTTTTTTGTCTCCACTGTCTCCAAGTAATTGCTCGTTGTGGGAACTGTTGGGTTTACTCTATAATTTTGTAACGTCTTACTAAGTGAAGCCCTTTGAGATAATGTATGTTGTGAAGCATCTAAATAAAAGAGTTCAGGTTTATTGAGCAGCTTTTGGACTTTGTGCGTCTGTCGTCTTATAACACAAAGACTTTGTCAACTCCTGCTGCTTTGTTGTTGGCATCGGGGGAAAATTCCTGAACGGCTCACGGACTAAACAGATCCGAGGCCCACTGGCAGTTTCTCACCAGACTCATTTACCCAGTGGGTGAAACTATAAACGCCTAAAAACAACAACAACCACGTAAAGACAGCTGATAAAGTCGGTAACATCACAGTTACAACAAAGCAAATAAACACCTCAAACTGTGATGAAAACACTAAATGAAAGGTGGTGACCGAAGAATGATTAGTGTAAATCTCAACTGAAAAATGAAAACATTTTCACTCCCATTGTTTTTATGAATATCATTTTTTGGGGCAATTTGGTCCCGAGTAGACTCACAGTGACTAACATGATGAATCAGACGATTGTAGATGAGGACAGAGCAGCAGCTCAGGGCTCAACCACCAAAGAGAGAGAGTGTCCTCAACTATTGTAAGACGAGCTGGATAACAGAAGGTTTCTCCAGAATAAAGGTGGATGTTCTTAATTCATGAACTGAAAAGGTTTTCATTTAACAGGACGGAAAATTACTCGACACAAAAGAAATCACGAGCCGTTGGGGCGACAGCAGAGCTTCACTCATCTGAACCGCTCACATTCCCCCACATGACAGATTAACACAACATCTGGCTTCAATTTCACTTCAATTATATCTTGTAAATCACAACTAGACAGTGTGGAGACTTCTGCACTTGCAATATTTCAAATACAAAAAAAAACTACAAAAATATAACACAAGAGAGTCAAATTATTATATTATTATAATAAATCAATATTTAAGTAAACACACGAGTCGGATCAGACTCCAGGTTTCGCCGATAATCTAAATTATTAGTGTCACTCAGAAGGTTTTTGATATCAATTGTTGACATGATTCAGTTTTCTCACTGGTTTGTAGTTTGAATCCCAAAAGGTTCAGTTTAGTGAAGCTCTATTGTAGCTCAACATTTAAAAAAAGAAACAAAGTGATATAAAATACACAAAGCAGAGGGAGTAACAGTGCAGGGTCAGTGGTTACAGAACAGAAAAGACAGGTTAGTGAATATGGTGATTCAATCCTTATGTTATAGTCATAATATATCATTGAAGTCAACGAACAGATTTACTTCTAATAAAAGCTGTTGGGATTAGTGAGGGTCTAAGTGCAAAAGACAAACTATAGATTGTTACAGCGCAGACACAGGAGAGTGTTAATATGTGACGTGTAAACTATTACAAGATGAAAAGTTAAAATGAAGAAAAATACGAGAAATCTTTTTTTGATCATATTCTGGCAGTCGTGTGTTTTCAGTCCACTCACTTCAGGCACTTTGATTAAATGTCAGTGTTATTTAAACCGCCATTATTCATCAGTTTTGATTAAATCCTTATTAAAAAAAAAAGAATCACATTTCTTCATTATTTATCATTTTATGGTGGTTTTTTCACCAGCACAGATTTCACGTATCGTTTTGTTGATTTTTTCATGACTGCATGACGTTCCAGATTTAGGAGCTGTACCTCGCCTCAGTGTAAGTAGTGATGATAATCAGAGGCTTCTTAGCTTTGCTGCTCACATCAGGAGATTCTGACTTCACCTTCTTCACACTTTGATTTAAAACAGTTGGCTCGGATTGAACAACGACTCTGGTGCTTTCGGTTTTAACCAAAGGTTCCGATTTGACAATTTTGACCCTTTGTGCCTCAACCAGATCCCCAGATTTGGGCAGGATAACACTTCCTGTTGTGACGGGATGCTGTGATTGGCGGCTTACCCTGAAGGGGCTGTTGGGGACGCCGACTCCTCCCCAGGCGACGGCCACGGTGTGTTTGAGATGCGAGTTGGGCGTGTAGGAGCAGGAGTACAGCCCGTCGCCTTTACTCCTCACCTTCACCTCCACAGGAAGTCCCTCTGCATCCTGACAGACGGGCAGAGGAGGCGATCAATTGAATTTTAATCAAAAACATTTAAAATTATTATCTCATTTGATTCATCCTTTATCAAGATTCACTGATCTCAGGTGCAAGGATTTGCTGCTGAAAATATGCAACAGGTGTCTGAAAAACAGACTCGTACATTTTGCAGAAACATGGATAAAATGTTTTTGAAGTTTTCTTAATTTCGGGGAACCAGGAAGTGCCCCCTGCATTCGGAGGACGTGACAAACGCTCTTGTGTGTCCTCATTGATTGAGTGTGGATGTGTGGACGTGTCTTACCTGAGCCGAGATCTTCAGCGGACCTTTCCCGGCCTCCTTGGCGTTGACAGTGAACTCGGCCGGCTGGTTGACCAGGCTGCCGCTCTTCTCAAGCCCCGGCCCAAAAGCCTGGACCTACAATGATGAAGCAAGAAATAATAATTTTTCAACTTTACACATAAAACGCAGCCATCTTGAGCTTTACGTTTAAACAGAGAGTTGCTCAGTTTGGAGGGGGGAGTCTCTGACCTTGTCTGGGTCACTGGCGTTGTCGTCAGGGACGATGAAGGCCATGAAGGGGCTGTGCTCGATGTCTTCCTCGTCACAGGTCACGTGGACGGCGTATTCGCCGGGTTCTGTCGGCCAGTAACTCACATCACATGACCCATCGTTCTGGTCCTCACACTCAATTTTAGCCTGTGAAGGTCCCTCGATGGCAAAACCTGAACAAACAGCAGGTTGGATTAGAAGGGATGTGGAGCGGGGGGGGGGGGGGGGGGTTACCAGCAGAAGAAAAGCATTGTTCTCACCCAGCACTCCCACGTCAGTGCCGATGGACTCCACTACAAAGGCAGCAGTTTTACCCACAATGCCTCCCTCCAGGCCGGGACCCCAGGCCCTGATCTGCTGAGGCCCCGCCTCCTTACCCACCGTCACGTCGAACGGACTGAAAAGAAAGAAAGAGAGAGAGGAACTGTCAGAGTGAGTCAAATCACACAACCCTATGTGGTCATTCAGTATGTAACTGTGTGTGTGTGTGTGTGTGTGTGTGTGTGTGTGTGTGTGTGTGTGTGTGTGTGTGTGTGTGTGTGACGCCACACAGCATGAGCTCATCCTCAAGGCTGTCGACCGACACACACACACACACACAACTGTAACTCAATATTCAGCAGTTACTGGCTGTTAAATGTATGCGTGTGTGTGTGTGTGTGTGAGCAGGATGTGTGTGATTGTGTGTGTGTGTATAAACAGTGTGCGACTCTGCTCAGATTGAAACAAGCTTCACTGTCCGAATGAAACTGTCTGCTGTGATATATTGTTTTCGATATGGCACATGTTTCAGTGTCTATCTTTGTGTCATGGAGAATTCCCCAGCCTCTTTACAAACCTCCGGCCTCCACAGACCGAACCCCCGACTTAAATCTAACTTTAACCTGATCCCTAAAACTCAAAACAGCTCGATGCAGAGTGTGCTCCAAAATGTGTATGTGCTACTCTTTTATTTTGAAAAGCACTTTGAACGCAAGCCTGAAAGGTGTGGTATAAATTATTGTTATTATACAATGGTCATTATTATTTAAAGGACTCTGGATGTGTTATGTTTAGTTATTGAGGAGAAGCTGTATCTGAATCAGCTTCTGGTCACATTTTCTGTCTCATGTCCTAAAACAGATTTACTGTGTTTTGAAAAATGTGCACAAAAGACGCAGCATCGTTAGAATTTTCATTTCCTCATAAAAAGGTATTTTCGAGTTTGACATGAAGGAACTTCTCAGGCTTTGAGAGAGTTCCCTTCATCTGGTGAGAGAACAGTCGACACAGGAGGACGTGTTGGTGCCTGCACATGATTCTGGTCTGGATTATGGCCGAACCACAAACAAGCACGACTGACTTTGTGAGTCAGGTACTTGCTCTCTGCAGATATTTCCTTGACGCGAATGACTTTGAATCAGTGCTTTGTTTCCACGAGCAGCGCTACTCTTTAAATGTTTTTTAAAATGCCTCACAAGATGAACGCTTTCTGCTCCGACATGTGAGGAACACTGTCGTTAACGTCTGCACAACAAAACACACAATCTCCTCTTCAGACAAGTGACAAAGAAAACACGAGGCCCAGACTACATCTCCTCCTTCCCCTGAGGATCCACCCATTCACATCAGATGAGGTAATGTGCTGAGGTAATGCCTTAAACCACAAACACACACGCGCACAGTTTACAGCTCACCTCTTCGGGATGTGCTGACCCCCCCAGGTGATGGAGACGCTGTGTTTGCCAGGACTGTTGGGATAATACTCGTAGGAGAACACACCGTCCTGCCCGGAGAGCTGCTTCACCGGCTCCTCCGTGCCTTCTGAAAAACACACACACGTCACAAACAGCGTAATCACAATTAAATCCAATTTAAAAAGAGCGTTCTGACATTAAACACAAATCCACAGGACGGAGCTCATGGGACAGACGGGAGAGCCGAGCTAACGAGAACCAACAAGGTTCAACTTAGGTTTAAGATTTTTTAAAAAAGCATCAGAAAATAAAACATGATTGAACAGTAATGTTGTGAATTGTTTAATATTGTTTGATTGTCAGTCTTAGTGGCCGCAGCCCCCTCAAGGAGACGCCTGCCTGCTGCTGTTTACCAATACCAGGTGAAAATAGGTTAAAATAATGATGAAGAACAATAAGAACCATCATCTTCATTATTTACTTTTTTTAAACTAGTCACACAGGGCCACAAAGAAAGATTAAAACTGAATAAAACTACAAAAAGGAAGTCAAATAAAACCAGGAAAGGTTCTCCACTAAAAGTGTGAGACAGGAAGTGAAAGAAGTCACAGACTTCCTCAGACAGAGCTCAGGGGCTCAGACTGTAAACACCCTGTCCTCTTCAGTTTTCACCCAGCAACAGATAAAAGACCTCGGCCCCGAGAAGCTCAAACCAAACACCGGCTCATATGGCACTAAAGATAAATACATGGAACTGTGAGGACGACCATGAAGAGCCTTCTGGGCTTAAAGAAGGAGTGAGGTGATGGTGATGTTTTGTGTCTCTACAGAAACAGACTGAACTCACTGGGTCCTTTGACGACAGCCTTCAGGTCTCCGCTGCCGGCCGTCCTCGTGTCAACCTTGAAGTCACCGACCTGTTTCACCCTCAAGCCGGTCGGCTGGAGACCGCGGCCCGTCGCCCTGCACGACCCCGGCAAGCAGGCTGGACAAACCGGAGAGGAAACACATGGAGGAGTGGTTAGATGTTTTCCTGATGATCTATATATAACTAGAAGTAATGTGGCAGAGCTGAAAGGACTCACCGGGCCCCACGTCCACGCTGAAGGGGCTCTTGGGGACCCCCACCCCTCCAAAGGTCACAGTAACAGTGTGTGGTCCGGCCTGGTTGGGTTTGTAGGTGCAGCGGTACACACTGTCGCCCTTATCCTCCATCATCACCTCCACACTGTTCTGGCGGCCCTGAGGGTCTCTGATCATGGCCGTGACGTCTCCTGTACCGGCTCCTGCAGAGGAGACGTAAAGAAAAGGAAACTCCATTCAACGACTCGGCTTTAACGAAGGAATTTCAACTTTATGGGGAACAAGCAGGGGCATCGCAACAGGGGAGGCAAAGCAGGCAATTACAGCTGAGAGGTGGCCCCTGGAGGACGGACGATTACGTGAGTCCACAACAACTCTGTGAGAAACCCCTTCTGTTCTGTGATCAGCAAAGCACAGGAGACGGTTGCGTGGCCTGAAACGAGGCCTGTGCCACGGAATTCCTGCCAAAAGCTTCGTAATGCTCGAGGTTTAGTTGATGACTACAAGATTCAAGATTCAAGAGTTTATTGTCAAATGCACAACAATTACATTAAGCAATCGCTGGCAATGAAACGCTTGGGTCACAGGCTCTGTTATCGCAATGCTCAGAATATTACAGCAAAAAATATAAAATAAAATATATAAAATAGAATGTGTAACAACGTGTAAATGTGTGAGATGGAGATAGAAGTTTGTTATTAAACTCAACTATAATTTATGTTTATGTACAGTTTACAGGTTCTTTATAATTCTGATAATTAAAGAATAGTTTACAGTCTGGAGTGATGTGTCTGGTTGGTGTCTGACCTGCAGTGTAGATGTCAAAGTAGGTGGGTTTGTTCGCGATGCTGCCCACAGGTTCAATTCCCGGCCCTTTGGCCGTGACCTTGGAGGCGTCGCCGAGCGCTTTGTCCACGCTCACCTCGAACGGACTCTTGGGAATCTGCTGACCTGCAAACATCACCGTCACCTAGGAAATGAAAACAACAGTTACAGGGAGTGTGACACAGAGCGAAATATGACGGGAAGTGAAGCCTTTCAATGACCTTTTAAATCTGTACTTCATCATTTTTTACTTTTCATACCAACCTCCGTGAATTGTTAAGAATAAGATTGTGTAAAATTTAAAGTTTAGGTCCTAAAGTAATAAGGAAAAAATACATTGTGAACTTTCGCTTGCTACGGTTTTTGATATTTTTGAAATTTTCATGGACTTACTCTCAGTGGAATTAACATTCTCAGAAACAACCGATTCATGTTTTGTTACATGTTTAAAGAAACAGGAGTTTACCTTGTGAGCTCCCACGACTTCAGGAATGTAGGTGACGCTGAACGTCTTCTTGCCCTCGTTAGGCTCCGCCTTCAGCTGATGAACAACACAGATGCATATTTTAGATCCACGCGATGGTACGACTTCGTTATCTCTACAGAAGTCAGACATGTTGAAGAGGAGGAAGACGAAGAGCAGGATGTGGTGTGTACCTCCTCTCTGGTGCCGTCTGGATGATCCAGGTAGACGGTGACCTGACCCTGACCTGCACTGAACGTGTCCACGGTGAACACAGCGGGACGCCTCACCCGGTTCCCCGTCGGCTCGATACCTGCACAGCAAGAAAATACTCAGACACATTACTATCAATAATGTCAAAGACAGTTTCAGAAACATTATCCCTGACTGTCGACTGAAACTGATGAAGAAGAAAACACAGTTCAAACTGACAGAAACAAATTTACTTTACTTTGTCTAGACGACTGTCGACTGAATCGTTCTGAACTGATATTCAAACAGAAACAAGCAGTTTGAGTTATTAACCTGCGAGTTCATCAGACGTAAAAACACTGAACAGTTTCTATTATTATAACGACAGGATTTTCAAACTTTGCAAATGTCATTAACAGTGACATTAACCTTCATCTTTGTGTGTGTGTGTGTGTGTGTGTGTGTGTGTGTGTGTGTGTGTGTGTGTGTGTGTGTGTGTGTGTGTGTGTGTGTGTGTGTGTGGTGTCCTGTTGACTATATATGGAGTCATTTCCAGGTATTTCCTCCTCATGGTAACAGTTCAAGTTGGAGGACGACCTCACCAATCTTTGTCTGTGTGTGTGTGTGTGTGTGTGTGTGTGTGTGTGTGTGTGTGTGTGTGTGTGAGAGATCGGAGTGCGAGCCATTGTTCAGCCGACCAGCCGCTCACTTCCTCTCATTGTCAGACACACCAGTGTTTCCAGTGAACGCACAGTGAGAACAACAGGTCACAAACACAGAAGCTGCTGTTATTCAGAACAGACAGATAACCTTTAAAACCAGAACATTTAAATCTACGTAAATAAACATGTGTGAAACTTTAATGATGCATAAAAACCACACAACGCTAGAATGGTTGATCGTATCTTTCGTTTGCTTTTGCAGCAAAGAAATGTTTGGATTTAGACAATTGGATTTCATCTCATCTGATAGAGAGATTTTGTTCTTCGTGTGTGTGTGAGTGTGTGTGTGTGTGCGAGTGTGTGTGTGTGTGTACCTGGTCCGTAGGCTCTGGCCTTCTTGGGGTTGAGTTTGGGTTTGAGTGGAGCTCCTGTCTTCAGTTTGGCTTTGGGGAACTGAGACAGGTAGGTCATCACCGACTGCTCGTCTGCACCGGGGTCAATGATCTCCTCTGGGGTGATCACCTACACAGACACAGACAAACACAGACACACACAGACACACAGACACACACACACACACACACACACACACACAAGACAGACATCAAGCTCATGTAATCTGTGTTATGATGTGAAAGGATCGTTACAGTGAGATGAAGCATTTATAATGAATCACAGACAAATAAGAAAACAAACAAATCTGCCTTTGGCCCCAAACTTCTTTAAAAGAGATTTGTCTGAACACTTCAACAACACGGTGAGACTCACAACACAAGGATAGTTTTAAAAAAAACTAACTCGATGCAGCAGAACTGGATAAATAACTTATTTTTTTCTTTGCATGCGTCTTCCTTTTTAAAACCTGGCGCCTACATCACCCACAATACAACTTGTCTGCTGATAGTTTGGTTGGAGATTCAGGTGAGTGGTGCTAGTAGCAGCCTAAAGCATAAATGAGGGGCGAACAGAGATAGCGAGCTGCCGTTTGTCTTTAACTCCAGATTCTAAAACTTAAAATAATTTTTACAATGCTCTCTCTGGAGCCACAAAAGAGAGGTTATGTTTTCATCTGTGTTTGTTTGTTCGACCGTCACCAGGACTACGCAAAAACTGCTCAACCATATTCCCGTGGAGGGATGGGGCACGGCCAAAGGAAGAACCCATGACATGTTTGCACGGCTCCGGATCAGGGGGCGGATGTCGGAATTTCTTTGTTCCACTTTCTTTAACATTGCAAGATGGAGCAGGGGACAGATATGGAGCAGCTGACTGATATCTACGAGTGTGGAATCTGTGTCTAGTGGATTTAAATGTGGTTTCATAAGGGGACTGTTGGTTCATTCTAGTTTCACATGTGCACTAACGCTGCTTACTCATGTGTTAAATAAGCGCCTTTAGAAAGTAGACGCACAGTTGAAGTGCATTACATCGTGGACGGCTGAACAATTCACCCGTGTGTGAAAGTTGAGCGTCAGCCTCATCTATAGTTTCAGACTTTCCAGCAGATTTTGAAACGAGGCTGAATTTCTCCACCTCGGGAGCACCTGTCGGGTCGGACGCCGACGCTCGCTGATCATTTCTGGCTCAAAGTCGACGCTTGAGGTCAGAGTTTTTCGTGAAGCCAATCGCGTTGCTTCACACCAGACTGGGAAAACTGTTCCCTGTGGATGTGGCTTTGCGTACAGGGGCATTGTGATGTTGAAACAGGAAATGCCTATTAACAAACTGTCGACACAAAGTTGGCAGGAACGCTGTTTTTTCTTTTTAAATATCACTTTATTCTGCAGCATAAAGATTTACTGTCAGTGGAACTAAGCAGCTCAGACCACAGCCAAAATAAATAAAATAACAAGTAGTAGTATTGGGAGTCGGGTGTCCACATACTTTCATATAGTTAAATAAAAGTGGATCAGCCTCAGTGACTCTACAGGCTGAAGTGACCCGGCCGGACAGCGGAGGTGTGGCACGGAGGTCGATGAGTTAGGGAGGAAACGTGGCTTTGAATCAAATCTGACCAACACTCGGTTCCGTCCGGGAACTCGCACCGCTCTCGTCTTTCTGCTCATGTTGTCACGTTGTATTCTGCGTCACTGGATCAGGATTTTTAACGAGTCTAATATCGATGAATTACAGTGACTGCATTTCTCAGATATGCTCTAAAATAACGTCAATAAAAAGAAACGGGAATCATCATTTTGTTATGACAATCCTCTGACATTCTGTTTTTCTCATTACTACCTGGGGAAAACCATTTGTTGCATAACTCAGTATAAAACATTTCAGTTTTTCATTCTCTTGGACTCAAACAAGTAAAAACAAATTCAGGATCAGAGTGTTTCCTTTGTCGTGAAGAGTCAGGAAACCAAACGGTGCCTGTGTCCCTTTATCTGTCTCTGCGCGTTACAGAGACAAACACAGGACGTGGCGAGTTCTGTCTTCATAGAGTTAAAAGTGCTTTGATAAGATCTTATTGTGAAAAACTATTATTGCAACAACAAGATCCTGAGAAGAAACAAACTTTAACCTCTAACCTCGAAAAGAAAACTACACTGGGATTACTGATCTCACTTGAGTGTTACACAATGATCAAAAGGTCACTAGAGTCAGAGGGAATCGAACCTGCGGGATGCCCAGCCACTCGTCAGCCAGCTGCATGGCTTCAGTGGCATTATTCACTGGTTTGACTGAATCCCAGGTTTCCCAGTCTGGACACAGACCTGCAACAGATCACAGCAAAACACAACAATGTGAGAAACAGCTACACACAGACACACAACAGAGAGAGAGAGAGAGAGAGAGAGAGAGAGAGAGAGGCCTTCTGGGAAAACACTTTTCATATTTCTAACACTGAAATCTGCTTCTATGAAAGTCATGTTTTCAACCCCTGTCCTTGTGTTTGTTGGTTCATTGGATTGTGAACAAGACTACACAAAAACTACTGGACGGGTTACCACGATACTTGGTGAAAGGATGCGGTACGGGTCAGGGAAGAGCCCATTTCATTTTTGTGCAGATCAGGGGGCGAGTCTGGGATTTTCTTTTCTGGTGACTAGTTTTCAAACTGGAAAATACATGACGGCAGTTGTTCAAGTCAACTTTTTAACTATAGCACCAAATCATAATAGAAGGCACTTTATAGAACAGGTCTAGACCCACTTGATACTTTACACTTTATGAAAATAAAGTTACAATAAGTACACACAGTTAAAAGTTTAATACAACTAATGCAGTCTAGACCCATATACACTGTAAAATATCAGATCTAACGTGTCACACTGTGAGATGAGTCTCATCAGATCGACTCTCTACAAAAACTGAGCGTTCGAAACTTCAAAAGAAAGGATTTATCGTGAGTGAGTAAAGACGGAGGCCGTACAGCTGCGGATTCGTGCGTCATTTCAGACCGACAACATCTACTTTTGATAATAATTCATGTTACTTTCGTCACATCGATCATCTGCAACGAGTCTTCAGTGGTTCAACGACACACTGCTGCTTTCCCAGAGCTCAACGGCAATACAATACAGAAAACACACACACACACACACACACACACACACACACACACACACACACACACACACACACACACACACACACACACACACACACACACACACACACACACACACACACACACACACACACACACACACAGTGTACCTGGTGCACAGCTGTCCACCAGTGCTCCCAGTGCCTTGCCGTCTCTCCAGTCCCTGCTGAAGTTGCTGATGGGCAGATCTGGGACTTTGTTTTGGATCCAGCCGAGCAGACGCTGTTTGGGTGTCTTTGATTCTGCCTGAAAAACAGCAGGACCAGTGTAGTCAGCAACAGTTCCAAGTGTTCCAATTATACATTTCCAGTTGATTCAAACGTTTGTCTTTCTGCAAAGCAACCAAAACTTTCGACGACACATGTATACGGACGTCATGTGATCAACAGACGGGGGGGGAAGTCGGCTATTACCTCTTCATCCTCACCCTCCCACATTGGCATGGAGATGGAGTAGTGCAGGATCAGAGTCCAGATCAGACCCAGGATCAGCTTCAGATTCCCATCCACGATGGCTTTAGAGTCTGGAGGGGAGACATGCAGAGACGTCAGATCAGCCGCTAAAACTCTTAACTGAATACTTTAATGTAAAAATGACACTTTGGTGTTTGGTGCTCATGGTCACAGCTGAATTTCATCCAACATGGAATTAAAAGAAATAGAAACATATTTTAAACATAGAATGTTCTAAATTATAGACACTTATAAGTAGAAGAGATAAAAAAGGAATTGGGTTATTCATGTTTTCTGATTTAACTGCTGACGTCCATGTTTACACCACAAGCAGCTTTAATCTTTTCCTGACCAACATGTCTTTCCCCCCGACGCTCGGCACAATTACACCTCATTTCAGACGGGGATGAGAAGTTGTGTAACGCTGACAGAGCCCGACCTGTGAAACACATTACCTGAACACAAGCCAGAGCCAAACCCATTTAAACAGAGCAGAACTGAGAGAGAGCGGCTGCTGGGTAACGCTTCCTCTCATTCATCAGACCACACTGTACCAGCTGGTACCTCATCTCTCACACACACACACACACACACACACACACACACACACACACACACACACACACACACACACACACACACACACACACACACACACACACACACACACACACACACACACACACACACACACACACACACACACACACACACACACACACACGTCAGCGGGGGGGAGGAAGCAGCTGGGTAACACCGCTCAGTACAAGGTATCCGGGCCGTCGCTGCAAAATGAACGTGGCAGAAACTCGACAGTTCGTGGGGAAAGTATTAACCGAATTAACGACTTGAGCAAGATTAAGTCGGTTAGAGGTTATAAATGTTACCACCTGTGTTTGTCTCTACTTTCTTATGCAACTGTTTTGCTGCGAGCGGACTTGCGACACAGTGAATTTATCTGTGTTCAGCAGAAATGAACCGTGTCCCCACACTTCGTCATCCATGAGAAATCCTGCAGCGCACCTGAGGAAGCCTCAGCTCTGCTGCACCGTCAGCAGGCCCGACATGTTCCAGCAGCTCAGGGTGAGGTGGAGCGTTGGGAGGCTGCTGCCTCACCCATAGGTGACACAACCCTGTAGTGACTGTGTGTGAGTGTGTGTGAGTGTGTGTGTGTGTGTGTGTGTGAGTGGGAGTTAAGGTTGTATAGTAGAGGGGCGGTTGCGACATCAAACTTTCCTAATCTTTCTCTCTCTGCCAGACTCAAAACACTCATTTATCTCTTTTCTCTCTCAATCCATTGCAGCTTTTCTCCTCTCGTGCTTCCCCTCTCTCTCTCTCTCTTTCCCTCTTTTTTCCACACAGCCATATTTCTTCCCTCCTTTCCATTTTGCTGTTTTTCTGCCCCACCTGTGTGTGTGTGTGTGTGTGTGTGTGTGTGTGTGTGTGTGTCACCACCAGCAAACATCCTGTCAGCGAGCTGCACTCAACAATGCCCTTTACCCTGTGCACACACACACACACACGCGCACACACACGCACGCGCACACACACGCACGCGCACACACACACGCCTGAGCACACTCCCTCATTCCGCTGAGCACTCACTGATCACTCTGAATGAGACACTTTCTTTACTGAGACCAGGTGAAGAACTAAGAAACCCTTAAAGTCATGACATCGTTGTTTAGTTAGTGTCTGAGAGAAGAATTAAAGTTGTACTTTCTTCTAAATTGGTCCTTTTGTGACTTAAAGCATCTGTTCCCTCATCTGTTCCCTCATCTGTTACCTCTGGTGCTGTTTCCCAACCGTTTTCTTTTGTGCTGCTGACGACAGGCAACAAGCACATGTTTTTAAAAAGGTCGAATAATATGAAACACAATATGTGTGTTGTACAGGAGTTTTTAACCGAGCCAATAAAATATTTTATTTTCATTATTATAAAAATATTCAATACATTATATTTGAAAACATCCCCACTTCACTTTTAGTTCCTAAAATGTTTACACTGTGCTGAACTATTTGTATTAACTGCTTGATATGAAACACTTGAAATGTTTTAACCTTAAATCGAACCTTTAAACTTAAAGTAATAACTTTAGCCTTTGAACTTGATTTCATTCAAACAGTTCAACACCATCAAACTGACTGTGTGTCTGTGTGTGTGTGTGTGTGTGTGTGTGCCCTCGCCGACACAGTTTTGTGAGTATCGAGGCTATCGCCATGGTAGCCTGTTGTTTAACAAAAGAAGAGGGACAGAGAGGGCGATGGGGAGGGAGAAATAAATAAATCCAGCGAATCAAAAACACTGATAGAGACAGAAAACAAGAACACAACAAAGTGTATTGCATATAAATGTGTGTGTGTGTGAATGTGTGTGCGAGAGGTTTAAAGAGCTCTGATAATCTGCTGCATTGTTTCCTGAGACTAAGCGTCTGAACTGGGAGTCGCTCCGTCCTCCTCATGTGACTCTCGGCCCTGAGACCTGAAACACAGAGTTCATCAAACCTTCAGCTCACGTTTTACACACGGATCTATGTGAGGAAGCTGATGTCACGTTCTGGGTTCGTTCTCTAAAGAAACACAAATACTGCCGGTTGGACGCACGCCAACACACACACACACACACACACACACCTGGGAAGGTAGTGGCCAACGCTATTCAACCACATCCTTCACGGCTTCAAGGAGCTGACTGGTCTTGTTCAACCCAGTGGTGCCAGTGGGAGGGTCCTGACGTTACCTGATCCCACCAAGAACAAACAAACACGCTCACTTGTGAAACTGGTCTTTGGAGCTGGGGTTTTCAGAGACGGGAGGACGACTGATGATGATGATGATGATAATGGCAACATAAAAATATTTACTCGAGTACATCAGAGCTTCTCCAGGAATATTCTAATGTTTTTATCTAAAATGTAGATGGAACAAAAGACTGTTAATAAAGATGGACGACGTGTCTCACAGACGAACGCCGCCCTCTTGCACCGATGGAGCCGCGGTATCCACCCACACTGAAACTCGACGAATCACAAGTCAGTCTCAGCTGTCAATCACGACATTTCATTAACTAATCAAAACCAAACTCACTGGAGAAATGAACAGTGGAACAAACAATCAGTGTGATAAGAACGACTTTCAAAGACATTAACCATCCTCGAGAAACGTGATTATTAGACGTGAACAAACATCGCACACTTCCTGACCGAGGCTGTCGAACTGCAGAAGACTCGTATGCAATGAGTGCATGAGCAGGTGAGTACCGAGATGAGGATGGTCATGTATCGTGCATTAAAGTAGATGGTGTAAAAAAAAATAAGTGTGTATCAGGCTTTATGTTGAGTGTCAATAATAGAATTTATAAAATACATAGAAATAATTGTAACTGGAAAATAACAGCTACAACTACGACTGAGGTCCTTAAGCAAACACGAGTTCGTGTACTCAAAGAATCCTGAAGCCTTTAGGTGGAGACTTTCTTTATTGAACTCTGATTTCATGAAAGCATGCATGAGAGCATGGCCTCCACCCCCCCCCCCCCGCGCCCTCTCAGCTCTTTCATTCAGAGATTTATCCGTCAACAAACCCATTCACAAGTGGTTCCCCCACCGTTGTAATTCAGCTGCATCTGCGTCAGACAAGCTGTGTTTGAGCTTCTCGGGCTCCGGCAGCCACCGTCTCTGCCGATACCTGTGGATTTGTTGACCCGTCGCTATGGCGATGCAACAACATCCAGACAACAAGGACGCGAAATGGAGACGTGGGGGCAGGGAGGGTTTGAGTGTGTGTGGAGGGAAACAAAGAACGGAGCAGAAACAGAAAGTGAGGGGGGGTGAGATAAAGTGTGTGTACAAAGTGTGTGGGAGTGTGTGTAAAGGTGAATGAGGGAGGGAACAAAATGCCGTTCTTATCAGCGGGGCCACACCTTCCCCGGTACAGGAAGTTAGAGAATGAGCCGCCACCAGTGACCTGCAGCGTGGTCTCCAGCAGCCAAGATAATAACCAACTGATAAAAGCCCAGTCCAGTGGGTCAGTACAGCACAACTAACCGACCAGTCACACAACTAGTTAAAGCAGCGTCACTGTGTGACTGTGTGATAAAACTATTTTGATCATTATCCTGTAAAAATACCAAATATGTACCACATGGTGACGAATGATGCAAGCTGTAGAACGTGTATCTAATTCTATTGGTCACCACAGAAAAGCTGTCTCGCTTCAGGCGCCGCGTTTGCAGACGGCTGCGTCACAGCAGCGTGAACTCTCATTTCTCAGGATCCCTCCAACGCCAACAAATGAATGAAGGCTCATAACATGATGGTGACGGCAAGCTGCGAGGACAAACACGTCCGATGCTTATACTTTAAGATTTAAACATCAGGCTTCATCTCAACCAAACACCTTATAAAATCCAAGAGGAAAACTTTCTCCTCGTGTCCAACTGCAGATCTGTTGCTAGGCGACAGCGATAAGGGTGGGGCAGGCTGGTGATGCAAATCCTGGAAAATCGCCGTAGACAACATCGACTCATTAAGGTTTGGCCTCTGTGGTCGACACAGCCCACGAAGGCCAATGCATGACATCGTTCTCTGACTTCTTCATGACGTCATCTGTGGAGATATTTGGGAAAATGTTTTATGCAACATGTTTCTGTCGAACCTTGACCTTAATATTTAACTGAACAGCTCCAAAAGTTAATCAAGGAACATTCTCACCACACACACACACACACACACACACACACACACACACACACACACACACACACACACACACACACACACACACACACACACACACACACACACACACACACACACACACACACACACACACACACACACACACACACACACACAAAGTAAATAAATAAAATACACACACGTTGAGTTCATTCAGACATTTCGAAGCCTTTTGCTCAAACACCCTGTCTACAGGTGAGATCACTTCTGTGTGAGGTCACTGTAGTTCACTCTCACTCTCTCTCTCTCCGTCTCGCTCTTTCTCCGTCTCTCGCCCACAGCTGTCTCACTTGAAACAGCTGTTACTTCTCATGACGACTGGATCTGTCTCACAAACACACGTTCAGCTCCCAACCCAACAATTTAGTGCTGAACAGAACAGTTGACGCCTGAGGCCGCTCGTCGCAGTGATGTCAGCGAGAGCGCCGCGGGCCACGCCCCCCCGGAAAGCCTTCAGTATCAGACAGGAGAGCGAGGACGCCATAAATCCATCACAGCTATTATTTGGTTTTTAATAACCACGATGATGACAACCTCTGATTTTGAAATACTTGAACCCAGGATCCAAAGTTGTGTTAACTGTGAAAACTCAGCACAGGCGGTACCTGCAGTGGTGAACAACAGGATGTGGGGGCTACTGTGTGTGTGTGTGTGTGTAGGTTTGACCCACAGTATGGTACACACTCAAATTCCACAACAGTGAGATCATAACCCCACCCCCTCAACCCCCCCGATTCATCACAAACACACTTCAACACCCCCTCCCATCTGAGGACTGATGGATGGTGGCAAAGGAAAGCCACAAAAGCCAAACACACACAAACACAGTCGTCAGTTTGTGTCCCTGCACGTTCAATAATATTTATTGAACTCAAAAACAACCACGTTTAGAGAGAAGACCGTCGTCATCACAAACCAGAGTCTTTTTCAGCCATAAACCAGAACAGGTGTGTTGTTAAATCAGCCCCACAATCATTTTAAGGACATAAAGTTTTGTCTGTAAATCTCTCTGACACAAGTTCCCCTGCAGCCTTATACGAGTTAACTGGGGTTCAAACAGTGCGTGTGACATGGGGAGGACGGGGATCGTCTCTGAATGGGAGACGATGTGGTGGTTTTGGTGGTTTAGCTTCAGCATAGATTGGGAAACGAGAAGCCACCTTTGATTAGAGGGAGTTCAAACTTCTCATGGATGTACACGTGAATGTGATGATGTAAAAAAACTCCCGATCTGTTGACTATGTTTGAGACACCAGGCGGCGTTAGGAGCCATGTCAATAAATGTGATTTTAAAACCAGCATTAAGATATTTCGTCAGAGAGTCGTCATATAATCTAGTTTACAGCTTAAAAACATTTAAATGTGGAGTTTGGTTTTAATGTTAAGTTGATTCAAAAGTTCTGTCACAGTCATTACGGACAGATTTCCTTTCCTTTCACATTTTCTCAGTTTAAAGAGGCTCAATTCATCGTTTCTAGTCACAGGACCTCAAGTTATTATAAAGAAATGTACTTAAGTTAAAAGCTCAAATAAATCTAGACACTGTGGATCTTGCTGATAACCCGATGATGAGTAAGATGTTTTCAAACGACCGATCCACAAACTTCCGAGGTCTACGATTGGAACCTTCTCCAGAGAAGCCAGGAGTCCCCCCCCCCCCAAAGCATCGCGTTGAACTCATAAACCGTGACACCCATGACATCACCGCATGATGCAGTGCTGTAATAACTCTGCCGCTTAATAAGAGTCACATGAGTCATGCAGCGGCTCAGAGGAGGCGACGCCGCTGAGAGATCCAGATTACAGACAAAGAGAAGGAGGCTTTTAATGTCCTCAGTTTGGTTCATGAGGGCGAGCGAGATGCAGAGGCTGTGTCATTCTGTCTCTCTCTCTTTAATCTGGTCACTGGCTGCACTCAAACAGCTGCAGAGATGAAGAGAGAGAGAGAGAGAGATCAAAGGACTGAGAAACTCGCTCTCATGTCTTTCAGAGTCATTCATGAGGAATCAAAGAAGTGAATGAACCCAGAGCAAAACACTTTTCAAAGAATGGGGCTGGAAGACGTCCAGTGTTGGTTTACGAGGTGAATCTGGAGAGACTCTTCAGGAACAACCGGGAGGACGTCAGGCCGGGACTCCACTCATTAGAGGGGGTGTACAGATCCAGTGCTACCGTAGTTTTAGAATTTTTTGATCCTGAATTGAAGGGCACTTAAACGCCCACTATCGATTCAGTCAACACCAAAATAACAAGTGTGAAAGGTGTTTTCAGACATTAACTCCAGAGGATGTCTGCAAATTGGATCCAGACTTTCTCTGGAGGTTACACTGTACACAGGAGAGTCTCAGTGTTCAGGTGGGGGGGGGGGGGGGGGGGCAGCAGGCAGCGACAGGATGTGACTTATAAACACATCAACAGTTTGTTCTTCGTCCATATTTACAAAATCAATATCTTTGTGTTAGAATACAGCATCGCACAGTTCACAATAAATAGATACGATCACACAACAGAAGAAACAAGACGACTTGCGAACCACAAGAGCTGAGTCGCCAGCACAGTGGTGCCCTGTCATTAACACACACACACACACACACACACACATCTGGCATTACATCTGCATCAGCATAAACAGGACACACACTGACAAACACACCGCAGCGTTTGGCCTTGTATGACCTCACCCTGCCGGTTCCCAGGCTATGATGTCATCCGAACCCAGACCAGCCATGTGGTGAGGAAGAGGAGGATGAAGAGGAGGATGGAGAGAGGAAATGATGGAGGGAAAAGAAAGAAAGTTATGAGAGAACACAAGACAAAAGAAAGGAGAATTTATAGACGTGTCAAAAAAAAACGAAAAATATGCAATTAGCTAAAGAGAGAAAAAACAATTAAAGAGCAGAAGTGTTGAAGCAGATTGTGAAGAACAGTTCAGAGGCCACGAGTCTGAAAGTCAATGAAAAGTTCAAACCCTTTTCTACATGGAGCCTGGGGTGAGATAGTTGAATGAAGATAAAAAACAGTTTTAACTGGAAAAACATTCTAATAATCCTGCAGCCATTTGACTTCATTAAATGAAAGTAAAGAAACAAGATGAGAAGGAAACTGGAAGAAAATTCAAGTAAAAAATTCAAGAAAAAACATTTATCTAATTATTTATGTTTATACTTGACGGCTGAGTTTTTGTACTAATACCAAAACAGTACTTTTTCAAAACATTTTTATTATTTAACAAAAGATGCCAAAATCCTCAATTTTTTTAATAATTGATTAATTTATTCAAGTCATTTTTTATGCAAAAGCATCAAATACTACGCCACAGGAGGAGGTGGAGACCAAACATAGAGATAAAAACAAGTAAATATTGGACTTCACATTCATCATGATTCCAAATGAGCCATAATGCTGCTCTGTACCTGCTGGATGTGTAAATATTAAAGTGTTTGCAAACAGAAATATAAAATTCTTATATTTAAAACTGCTCTGCCCCGAAGGCAGCGATTACAAGTTTAACTCGAGAGTTAATAAGAATGGAAAAAGTTTTTATACTCAGTGATACAGACTCATTTCAGCCAGTGAGGAGAAGATGGAACAGGACGGAAAAGAGAAAAGAAGAGAGAGAAGGAAAAGAAGATGAAAAGAAAAGAGGAAGTAAATAGAAGCAGAGTTTGAGATGTTTGTAGCTGAGCCAGACTGCAGGAGGTTCACCACCACTGTGACTATCACAATCCTCAGTGAACCACTGGAACCACAAATACGCACACAGAGAGAGAGACACACAGACAGAGAGACACACAGACACACACACACACACACAGAGAGAGAGAGAGACACAGACAAACACACACACAGAGAGAGAGACACAGATGCACACACACACAAACACCTCTACATTTAACCAACCTCAACCCTGCACTCTAACTTCCTAACACATGTGTGGTGTTGACCCTGTGTGTGTGTGTGTGTGTTTAAAAGAGAAAGAACAGAGAGAGGGAACCGTCTCTTTCTCTGTCATCTCCCCATCAGACTGATCATTAAACAAATATTTAGTGACTGTCCTGAACTCTGCATCGTGTGTGTGTGTGTGTGTGTGTGTGTGTGTGTGTGTGTGTGTGTGTGTGTGTGTGTGTGTGTGTGTGTGTGTGTGTGTGTGTGTGTGTGGTTACATCCCCACACAACAAAGGCGTCTCTGTGCAGGATAACAATGAAACCAGCGACATGATGACAACAGTCCAGCTTCATAAAGACTTGAGCGTCTGCTGTGAGACAACAGGGAGAGATGAGGACAAAAGGACAGGTGTGTGTGTGGGTGTGTGTGTGTGTGTTTTGTACATTTTGTTTTTTCCTGTGGGATCAGCAGCAGAAAAACAAACATCCAGTGCATCTGAGTGGATTCAGACACTGAACCACGCGGTTCTAATATTAATCCAGTTTGAGTGCCCTGGCCCTTTAAGAGCTCAGTTTTCTTGCTACATACTGGATAACAGGGCTGTAACCAACAATTATGGTTGTTGGTTATTTTCTCACCCCGCACTGAAAATCATTTAAAACAAACAAACATGTCACTTAACTGGTGTTTTCATCGTTTTGACCCTGAATGAAACAGATGGTGAAACACGACTTCCTGTAATGAACGTTTGTCAAAGTGGATTTTACTGTGACACTTGTTGCTTTTAACTTCATGTTGGAAAAAACCTGCACAAAGCTGCTGCATTTAGACCTGATAGCAACAATGGCGCTTTCTGTGTGTGTGTGTGCATATGTATGTGTGTGTGTGTAAATCAATATCCTTGCCTCTCTCATGTTACCTTTTCTGCATCAACACAGAGGCTCAGTGTGTGTGTGTGTGTGTGTGTGTGTGTGTGTGTGTGTGTGTGTGTGTGTGTGTGTGTGTGTGTGTGTGTGTGTGTGTGTGTGTGTGTGTACAGTCTTTTACAGTTCACTCACACCTGAATGAGGCTTTGGGCAGAGTCCCTCGAGCTTCATATGGTTGTTTTCAGGTTACGTTAAGCTACGAGTTCAAATGCGTCGCCTTGGCTACGTTCACGCTGCTCCAGAGTTCGCAAACTCTGCGGCTGATTTTCAGTCTGGACGAGGAAAAACAAAAGATATTTGGAAACAACGACGCAGACGTTCACTTCCTAATTGGTTCTGATCAGTCGTAACTCGATGACCGGCGGTGAATCACTTAGTCAGACACTTAGTCAGTACTAGGCCTGAGTGAAGGTTGTGGTTTTCTGGAGGTAGAATCCAAGAGGTGTCACCTTCTTCTTAACATGCTCACACAATGCAAGAGCAAGATCTGCAGTCGACTGTCTGCTTCCTGTTTACACTGACATGCCCCGTGCACGTGAATGGTCCCGTGATACGAGTTCTCAGGTGTGTGAGTATGAACAGAGATAGTATCTGATTTGAGGCTAACGCTCGATGGAGGTTGGGATTAGTCACCTAAGATCAGAGTTTATTTTTATAATAGAAAAATGGTGAAGATAGAAAATAAATTCTAGCGTCATGTCACAACGAGCATTCACATGCTCCAAACCTAATTTCCACAATAAGCTTGAGTTACAGGATCACTTTGATAGTTTGGTTTTAACAAATATGTCGGATTTTACCGCAGCTCCGCCAAATACACGTTTTTTTTTTTGCCCAGATGGATTTAAAGCACGAGTTCTGCTTCTTCAAGTTTGAGCTACAGCCTGAGAACAGTTTTCTCATCTCTGATTTCTTACCCCAACAAAAATTAGATTTTTGTTCCAACAAGTCACGATTCTTTAATCTGAAATCCATCCTTCAAACGAGAGAATCACAGCCACAGTTCCCCTGGACGGGTTAGTGACTTATCTTTTATAAATTCTTCACCTTTCTGCAAGTGACGTGATCGGTGATCCGGTTGTGATTGGTAAACACTGATAATCTCCAGAGGCAGTAAACAAGGACCCAAATCAGAGAATCTGGACTTTGAAACCACTTCATCTTTAGACGTCGACCAGTCGACACTTTCACAACAACGTGTGCAGTAAAAAACGAACTACGAGGGCAAAGGCCACAAATATTAAAGCAGCTTCTGGAGGAGTGAAACTAATAAAAAAAAAAAGAAGGATGGACCCAAACACCTGAGAGGAAGAGGGGCTCCTGCAGGGGTGAGAGGAGCTGAGAGCTTCCAGCGTGTTGGTGAGAGAACAGGGCCAATGCAAACACTGCTGCCAGCTATGACTTATAGACATGGGAGACCTTTGCATGTAACTGCACATTACAGTCGTCACGGCTCCAGTTCCCAGAAGATACGACAATGATTCATGAATTTTCACAGCGGTTTGCTCGCCTCTCTGTTATTGTTTTGTTTAAGTTCTCCCTCTATGTGCGAGTGTGTGTGTGTGTGTGTGTGTGTGTGTGTGTGTGTGTGTGTGTGTGTGTGTTCCTGTGTGTGTGTGTGTGTGTCTTCCTCAATACCAATCATTCTTTGTTGTGATGAAAGTGAAAAACAATGTTTCAAATCTGTTTCTGAGTCGGACCAAATCCTGCCCCATTTAATCAGGTCAGATTTGAAAAAGAATAGAAATACCTCCCTGCAGTTTCCGAGTTTCCTGTGACCTTTGAACTCGGAAATTTAGAAGAAATTCCCTAAGGACAGACTTGAGATATCATAGATGTGCCCTTGACCTTTGACCACCCAAATCTAATCAATTAATCCAACGGGTCTACTTGGACATTTGTGCCAAATTTGAAAGGATTCTCTCGAGGTGTTCTTGAGATAATGTGTTCACAAGTCCACAGTCACATTGACCTTTGACCTCCAAATTCTAATCAGTTCATCCTCGAGACCAACTGAATGTTTGATCACCGAATGGCCACCAGGACTAATGAAGTGGACGTAGGCTGATGCACTGAAACAGATACGTTTATAGAACACAGACTTCAGTCACTTCACTGAAAATCTGGAAGTTCTTTCTTCTAAACGAGTCATGTCACAAAAACACAGCCTGGAGGCACTACGCTGGTTAACTGTGTGTGTCTGTGTGTGTCTGTGTGGTGTCTGTGTGGTAGGAGAGAGAATGAGGTCACACTGCCTGACTGAGGTCACCACTGGAAGCTACAGATCCCGTCGGGCCTGTTCATTACGTTTTCACCTGAGTCCACACACACACACACACAGATGTGGGACGGCCACACGAGAACACTTCATTTCAAACTGTTTTACACTCACAAATTAAAGATTGAAAAGAACGGCTAGTTGTTTACCACTTCGTTTTTCTGAAAGCCTCACAGCTTGTTCCACCGGATCAGTCTAATTGCTGGTGTCCTTATTTACACATCCAGCAGATGCGGGGTAGCATTATCCTTTTTTTAACGTGTCTGTGTGAATCACTTCTAGTTCTGTTTTTGTTCTGTCGAGCATCTAAATGTTCCACGATGTTCACCAGCTGCTCTCCGACTGTGTGTGTGTGTGTGTGTGTGTGTGTGTGTGTGTGTGTGTGTACGGGTAACGTACGAGAAGCACCAGCTTAAAAACTCTGATAAACATCACCTGCTGCTGCTTAATCAACATTGTATGAACTTGTTGAATAGAATAAGAGCTTCATTTATATGTACAGCTTGATGTGATAGTTTGTTTTTATCATCTTTGCTGCCACAGATTTTCACCAGTATACGAAAAATACAATGCAACCTCCGACTTTTATCGCATTTCAGCTCTTAACTTTAACTCTATGGCACATTCACTGAGTTGTTCAGTCCCTCGTCTGCAGCAGATGAGCATTCATAAATCCACAGTGATTCATCAGTCCAGCGTCGAACAGTTAAACACAGTTAAATATCAACCGGATGAGGAGCGTGAAGCATTTAGCAGCAGAAGAGCCACAGAGACAAAAAAACGTGACATCACTGTTGAGTTTACAGCAGCCAGGAATTCGTCTTAATGTGTTCTGATTGATTCACCGACAAATCATTTCTGTGCCAATCAAACCTCACTGGAGCCATGATGCAACACACCTGCCTGAACAAGCGGACAGCCAACACCCTCTTTAAGCAACACTAGTATGTACACACACACACACACACACACACACACACCTCTTTAAAGTCAAACTTCTGTGATCCATCAAATCAGCTCACGTTATAAAAAAGATTCAGTTAAGTTAAAGTCAAATCATTCAAATGTGGTTTTTAAGAACATTTAACAAACCATTAAACCCATATTTTCGTAAAATAATGGAATTTGTATTCAGCAGTCTGTTCTGCAGAGGTGGAACTATTAACAACGGTTATTATACTTATATTAATCTACTAACATTAAAGTTTATTATAAATAATGGATAACATTTCTCTCTACTTCTCATCTTTCCTTTTGACGTGTTTGTAGAGTTTGTGCGAACACACTTTTCTACACATTTTAAAATTGTTTTAATTACTTTGACACATGACTCTGTGGGATCTGTGAGACCGAGCGAGTAAATCCGGTGTTTACACAACACGTGGGTTAAACGTTGAGGACGACAACCTGCTGCTCCCCCCCCCCCCCCTCCCCGTTCAAATCTCCCAGCGGACAGCGAACGCGGCGGAGCGTTGAGGAACTGATGGAAATTAACGGGAACAGGAGAGAAGAGACTGAAAATATACAGACTGCAGAATAAGTATCAAAACATTAAACACGAAACTGGAGACGTGCTGAAAATATTCCTGTGTGCTGTGGACAAAAGCCAGGGGGCCTCACATGAGGGGCCCCGCACCACAGCCACCCATTAACACACACAGATAATTGAAAAGGAGGCGCTGGGTTCCACCGCTCTGTCTGCAAACAGCTCCTTCCCACGCTCCCTCCCTCGCTCCTCCTGTCATGCAGGTGAGGCATCTGACAAACGGACGTTACACTGGATCCCACCCAACATGTCCACACTGCTGACTCACTGTGGTTTCTTACGAACACCGTTTTCCTTACTGGTGCACTGATAAAGTCCCAACACGTTTCTTATCAGAGAAGTTCATATCACCTGGATTAAAGAGAGACGCCCTTCAGACAAATCTGCAGACCCACTGACAGGCCCACTGACAGGCCCACTGACAGGCCCACTGACAGACACGAGGCGCTCATGTTCTGTATACACCACGACTTAAAGTTACTGTTGTTATTAGGATATTAGCAGCCGATCAGTCTCTGGACTTTGGATCTTTCTGATGACTGACTAATGTTTTATTTCAGCTCTAATTATTACTATAAAAAAAAAACTTTTCTCTCAACCTCATTGGTTCATCTCTGAAAACTAAAACGTGACCGGCTCTGCCTCTTTGTGTGTGTGTGTGTGTGTGTGTGTGTGTGTGTGTGTGTGTGTGTGTGTGTGTGTGTGTGTCCCACCCAGCCAGTCATTTCCTCTGTTCTGTGGAAAATCAAACCTCCTCAGTTTTACATCACCGAGCACATTTCGACCTTCACATCACCAAACACCGACAAGCCTCAGTGACGGCTTCACACTCACACTTTCCTCAGACAGAGAACTCAGCACATCTCACATCAGGTAGAAAAGCTCCCGTTGAATCCAGAAGAACTTTCTCATTACAGACGTCTGAATTTCAAATGACCTCTGGTGCCGACAGACTCAGACAAAAACAAGCGGCTCCACTCATGAGCTCAGTTCAGCTGTGGAAACACACCGAGGACATTCAGGGTCTGTCCCAATAACCACACTTGTGGAATTCGCAAGTAATAAAGTGCACGTGTGACGTATTTCTGGTGACGGCCAATGTCCGAGTGCCCGTTAAGACCAGCAACACGTGGACGTGATTCAGAGTTCACTGGGTCACACCTAAAGGAAACGCATTCTGCTCATATTCGGTTCAGTTAGAGATGTTGGAAGCAGCTTTTCGGCAAAACTGTAACATCGAGTGTCTCTACCTCCAAGACTCCTCCCACAACAACGACCTTCTCGCTCTTATTAGAGATTTGCCAAAATCTCGTCTGGACTTGAAACACCTACAAAAAGCATCGCCTTGGTTACGAAGTCTTGGCCCCGGTTGTCCACCGTCTACACTGGAAGAGGCTAATTCGTACTCAGTTGCAACGCTTGCATAAATTAGACTGTGGATCGCACCAACATTCACATTTAATTAGAGGTTTTTCTAGGATTCGTCCGGGCTGAACGCAGCCCTGGTTTTATAAGGGGGCATGTCAGACGTAGATTACGCAGAATGAGGTGGGGGGGGAATCACGATGTCGTGTAAATATGAGCCAGACGACTGACGAGGTGATTCAGGAGCGTCTGTGTTTTCTGTGGAGGAGAGGACGTCCTTTTACCACCGATTTTTAACTGTGCAGAACTTTTACATTCACCAATTACACACTAGAGGACAGAGACACTGAGAAAACATCGTACGTCTCTTTAACATGTTGTAGCTCCTCCTCTTTGTACCGAGTAAATTCACAAATATTACAATTTACACATTTGTGCACGTCCCCAGTTTCACTTTCTAGAGGCTGAAGACAGTAAACAGTGAATGAGAGATTCGACGAGGGACTCGTTGTCCACACAGCTCAACGAATCGGTGTATTTTTACCAAACTGAGAGCAGCGATCTGTGGCACAGCAGGCCGTGGTGGATTGTGGGATACGCGTGGCTCTGAACGCAGCTTTGAAGTGGTGTTTGGAGAAGTGCGCATCGAGTGCGCCCAGGCATTTTTCTGATGTGGGACGCACATGGATGCACTCAAGGCGGCGAGGGACAGCGCCTTAATGCAGTTTACGTTCTGGTCTGACTCTGAATTTGAGCCGAATGACTGAAGACGAGGATGTGTCAAAGTGCGTCGACGTCCCAGCAGAACACAGTCAGCCAGGAAACAACACACACACACAAACAGAGACACACACACACACACAGAGACACACACGCCTGTCCCTGTCCGCAGGTCTGACCACAGATATGAGATGAGGTCACTAATATTGGCCTGAGATGCTTCTTACAAAAAACAACTGTGTGTGTGTGTGTGTGTGTGTGTGTGTGTGTGTGTACTGCTCCGTCAGCTTGTCGACGGAGCTGCTGATGAAGAAGCAGTACATGTCTCTACTAGAACAGTATATAACAATTCAACTGAGTTTTTAGGCTGAAACGCTGTCGCTTCATTCTGGACACTGATTGGCTCTGGTCAGGTGAAGGCGGAGATTTGATGATACGAGCAAGTTTTAGAACCACGTACTAAAATATTCTTTCAACACAGAACTTACTTAGAACTCTATCTATTGGCAGAAATTGAATATAAAAATAATCCTACGTCTACGATTGTGTTTAATCCCAATTGTACGAATTGTAGTTTTCTTTACCCTTGAATGGGCCGTTTATATTTAAATACTTTATATTTAAATACTTTATAATCACATCAGCAGTGGGGCCTCTCTACGGAGGCAGCCATGTTTTTTACAGTAGCCCAGACTGGACAAACTAAACACATTTTGAGTTTTTATGACAACTGAAGCTACCACAGGTTCTCGGCCATGTTCGGAAGGTGAGGGGGATTCAGCTGCAACGTGCAACTTCACCACTAGATGTCACTGAATCCTACACACTGAACCTTTAATGCTGCTGGTGCCAGCGTGATGTATTTAAATCAGTCATCACCACGTGAACCAAACTTTAGCACAGGATTAAGGGATGAATTGATTTTAGTTCACCAAGGTGTGGGCATTTGAAATTCACTTTTTCTACATAACAATAGCTTCATTTATTACCGTACATATGCTGATTTGAAGATTGGTTTGTTCAAAGTCTAGAACCTTCCCACAGCAATACTTCATGATGACTCATGTCACAGGTGAGCACATTGAACTTAGATTGCGCAATTCTTGAGCTCAGTCTGGTGTTGACTTCCTGTCACACCCCAGTGCCGAGTGTAAGCGAGTCACCGCGAAACAAAACGAGCTACAATAGAAGCAAATCTCACGAAAGTTGAATTAAAGTGAAGTTATTGTTTCTGCCTCACAAAGATCTTCCACTAACAGGCTCCTTCACACTGTCGTGAAACACAAACATGAAAAGACTAAAAAGGTGCAAACTGAACTTTGGTCTCAAACTATAAAACACAAGTGGAGTTTTTTATAAAAGCAAAATAAAAACACGTTGTGTTGGCGGCTGATCGAGGACGATGATTTACAACATGTCTCCTCACAAATTCCACCATTACTGACGATAACTCCTCCATTCATTGGTCATCGCTGCTCCCTTCATCCCTATCAGACATTTTCTTCTGTATAAACCAGTTCAAACATTGACTCACTTTTCCATCATGTTAAAAACTGTTGTAAATATGTGACTCCCACTGATGTTTATATGTATTTTCCCTTGTTAAAAAGTTTTTTTTGGTAGTTTTACTCTTGTTGAGGGTGAAGAACAGAGGATGTTGCATTTTTGTTAAGATCTCTGAGACAAATGAAGAATTAAAACTTGATTGATTGATTGAAATTCAATTAAACATCCACTGTTAAAAAGGTGATTTCCTGTGGATCCTCTGTAACCCACACGCAGCCAGGTGAGTCCACTAAACTCAGACTTTGGAGGAAATGTGAAATCACGTGTGAGCCGAATTGAAAAGTGTTTCCAGCTGATTCAGGATAAATCATTTATAAAAGTGTGGGTTATAGAAATCAGCGTGAAAAACAGAGTTACACATTAAAACTCTGGGTTTTTAAAGCGAGTCCGGTGTGCAGCCTGTGTTCTGGGGCTCGAACTGGTCCCATTAACAGCACAATCAACCCGCTGGTGCTCGGGGCTGTTAATCGGGACCAGTGACTCCAGGAGCTGCCATCTTGGCTCTTCTGGAGCGGATCCGTGGGGGACTCACCTATGGAGACCAGCTTGATGTTCTCCTTGTCCAGGAACTCCAGCGCCACCGACACGTTCTCCAGCTTCATCTGCCTGAAGTTGGGCCTCGGGTGGTACTTTCGGAACATCTTCTTGTGGCTCAGCACCTCCAGCACCGCGATGAGCCTCAGTCCGTCCCCCAGGTCCAGCTGCAGGTCCACGATCCGCTTGTTGACGCACTTGAGGTGCTCGTTGATCCAGCGGGTGAAGGTGTTCTGCTGGATCTTCTTCCACGGGGCGTCCTCCGCCAGGTCCTTCTCTGTGGCCGGCATCTTCCTCGGGCTCTGCGGGCTGCGCCGGCTGTGTCTCTTGGGGGAGAGTGCAGCGGGGATATGAGCTTCGTGTTCCCGCGGAGTTTCTGCTCCGAGCCGCTGAAGTTTGAAGTTTCTGAACCGCACGGACACTGGTGGCTGCTGCTGCTGCCTTCAGGCGCCGCTCCGCAAACTGGGAATGTTCAGCCTCTTCCTTGGGAGGGGGGTTTAACTGCGGAGGCGTCACTTGCGGTTTTAGCGCCTCCCACAGGAGGGAAATATAATGAAACTTTTTTGTGATCAATTAATTTTTTTTGCTATAGATTCTATAACAAAGGGAAATGCTCTGAGACTGTTCAGCTTCTTCTTTATGGTGTTTTACTGCTTTCTATAGGAGGATAATAGAATAAAACATGTTTGTTATAGAATCTATAATAAAACAGGAACGAGCCAAAAAACAGGAACGTTTTGTGACCCTCACATTTTTGTTATAGATTCTACGACAAAAATGCAATGCTCTGAAAAGTCCTCAAAAATTTAAACTGGGGTCACTGGTGTTTTACTGCCCACTATTGATTCTATAACAAAATACAATGCTCTGAAAACTGACATGAACATTTTTGTTATAGATTCTACGACAAAGTGGAATGAGACTGTTCATCTTCTTCTTTATGGTGTTTTACTGCTTTCTATTGGAGGAAAATAGAATGAAACCTGATGTGATCATTATATTTTGTTGTATAATCTATAACAAGACAGGAACGAGACAAAAAACTCAGACATTTTGTGACCATCACATTTTTGGTTCATGTGTCATCGTTGCTCCTTCGTCTCTATCAGACATTTTCTTATGTACAAATACTTTAAACATTGACACACTTTACATTATATTAAAAACTGTTTCCTCTCATCAATGTTGTAAATACTGTTATTTTCTTGATGAGCTCAGTTACATGTGGCATCTGTTGCACTTCTCTCCGTCCTGGGAGAGGGAACATGTGACTCTCTCTGAGGTTTCTACGTAACACGTAGTGATTCATTTTCTTTAAGAAATAATTAACAGGAAACGCACCGTGTCTGTTTCTATTCACTTTATTCAATCATTTCAATAATGTACCTAAATCCTATTAACGCAGCACTTTTATCTGTGATTTCCATATTTCCAGGAGCCGCCCTGAACGCAGCATCAGTCAAAGATCGTCTATGGGCAAAAACTGTTCCTGAACAGGTTCCGTTTACCTGCATTGAAAACAGTTCTTCCTATTATCTTATAACTATATATTATATATATTAATATTAAACCAATATCACCCCATTTAATTGAAGATTATCTGCAGAACATTAAGTTGAGACCTGCAGAATTGTTTTTCAGTTTCCTTTATATTATCTTTCATATTTTTGTTTTGTTCAGTTGTTTATTCCCATGTTTGTAACAGATAAGTGCTGTAGAAGTAGAACATGTGCGTCTCTGGTTTAAACCAGTGATTGGATCTGTAAACGTGTCTCTGTGCAGGCGACAGTGAAAGAAGACGCTGGAAGCAGCAGGTGGTGGGTCAGCTTGCTACAACTTTAATCCAAACGTCGCTCTGCATATTAAACACACCATCTGAATCATATCCTCTACACAGCTCCCTCTCATATCTCTAAACAATTTTAACAAAATAAGTCTAGTAGCACGTCATTTCAATAACATTTTTATTTTACAATTCTCTCTCTGTACTGTTCTGTAGTGTTCTTCTCTTTAAACATCAGGAATATTTGTTCGTTGTCTTTTCTCTCTTTATTTATTTCTCTTTTTTTAAAACACGGAGACAAGACAGAGTACACAGATGATGACAAACACTGCTCAAGAGTCCAGAGTGTGAACCGACACACAGACACACACTCACACACACTCACAGACACACACATGATCTCAGCAGAGGCCTGAAGTGTGTGACTGTGCTTGAAGAGAAGATGGAGACGTGAGGATCAAAACATTCAACTGGTCTGATGCACGTCTGGTCTGGTTTTAGAGTTTAAGAACGTTTTTCCCAGTTTGAGACGTGGATGTTGTCTTCATCATCGCAAAACGTGCAAAATAAGTCATGAGGCTGGCACCAGGAAATTAAAAGAAGATTTTCATATTTATTATCAATTACTTATGTCCTGGATATTGATGTGAAAACTTTTGAAGGTCAAATGTTAAATAGAAAAACTGGGATTGGACGGGAACGAGGTGTAATCGTGTGTCAGCAGACGTCTCTTCACTGGTGGACTTCAGACTCAGCAGGACTCTGTGCTGCGTTCAGGGACCCTGCACTTTTTGGCCACCATTTGCTCTGTGGAACAAAGGTTTTGCAGGTTTGCGTGTGCATGAGGAAACATGACGCACATCTCCTGCCAGAGAAGTTTCCCCGCTGATCGACAGCTGACACTGGTAAAGTGTCAGGATGTGCAGCGAACATTGGTTCAGGAAAATTTAGGATTTAAACTAGATTTTCAAAAGCAAATGTTTTAAGGGGGATAAAGACCAACAGAGTGGGTCGATAGTTAAACCTGAACTCTGAACTCAAAGGAGGCTGCTTCTCACTTGACTGAAAATTGATTTCAATGCACATTAACCAAAGATTTGTCTAGTTTTTTGGGGAATAGACTGTAGTGCAGAAAACCTTTGTGGTGCAGTATGGTGACTGACCACCAGGATGAATTGGCAGTAGGATTAAAAGGTGGCAGCATCATGACTGACAAACACGATGCATTAAGGTGAGCGACAGTATGTTATTAATATAACTGGGTATCGTAACCAGCTTTCCTGTCACGAACTTAATTGTGGGACTCGAAGATATCTTGACCAGATGGTGGCGCTACAACAAACGTCAATGGGATTAAGCCTCAGGGAAGCAAATTTGAATCCATCCAGAAGTTGTTGAGTCTGAACCAGAGTTGAACCAACATGGTCCTAAAGAGACAGTTATCACTGTGAAGGTCATGAGCCCAGGAAAAAGCAGGTCAGTGTCCATCTTCTCTCCAAACAACACAAACACACACACACACACACACACCTCAGACAGTCGAAGACGCTACGCGAGTGCGTGTGTGTGTGTGTGTGTCGTAGTGTTTGTCCGCACACATACACAAACTGTGGTGTTAGTAAATCACATCAGAGGCACTTTGACCCCTTTTACTGTGTCGCCAAAATAAAAATAAAAAATGAAGAAAATCAATCTGACTTTCATTTTTAATAATTTGGCTTCAAGTTTAAGCCCCGACCCCAAAAACTCCCCAAACAAAACAAAGAGAAAACAGAAAACGCCACGTTCAACATCCAACATGGCCGACGGGAACCAGAGCAGAGCTGGACTTCCTGACGCGGCCTCGACGTGACGAACACTTTCCAGCAGACTCGGGTGAATGATTCGTCTACAACCCTGACTCGTCTCTTTCAAACGAATTTTAATTCCGATATAATTTGTATACGACTGTGAGTGGAAGCTTTAAATCAGTTTGAAACAATTTGCTGCTTTTCATTATCACGTACGACAGTAAGTTTGACCTCTGTGTTTTGTGAGAACGTTCAGATGAAACCAGACGTCTGAAAACACCAGACTGATCTGAAGCCAGTGATGGGGAAGTTACAGATATTTACAGATTGACTTTTTAATAGTGAATAAAAAGGTGGCAGCCCCGGTGTCACAAACCAACTTTCTTATCAATACACACCATGTTTTGACAATATGAACTATTAAAGTTATTAAAACTACTTTTGGACGTCAACATTTAAGTCTGTTAAAAAAAACGTGTGAAGCGACTGAATATTAAAATAGGTCAGTGTTGACGAAACAGGCAGAGCTGCAGCTAAACTCGCTGAGAGCCAATGAACCGCCTCAACACATGCAGACCAGTTTTCAGAGGTAAATGTGGATGTTGTTCCCCTCGACTGCCCCGAGGCCGCTGGGAAGTGTTTGGTTCCTCCACCCTGTTCCGTTTACCAACGGGCGGGTGAGCGTGCGTGTGAACGTCACCTCAGGCCGTTCGTGTGGAAGCTCAGATCTGCTGGAGAACGATTTGTTACGTAGAAATCAGCAGAAAGACGAAAAACCAAAAATAAAAGCCCCCACCACAGCTGAGAGAGCCGAGAATAAAAACGACAACGAAACTCCCGCTTGCAGAAAAAACAACAAACAAAAAAAAATAATACAGAACCCCAACAAACAAAAAAACAAACCGAGAAGCTTCTGAATCTTCTGTAGAAACCACAACCTTTATATTCCCTCTACAATTATGTACAATTTAACTTTATACAAGTAAAGCAGTGATGCTCTCCTCACAGCGCCCTGTGTGTGTGTGTGTGTGTGTGTGTGTGTCTGTGTTCATGTGTCCTAAGTGGAGCTGCTCTTGGAGAGGTTGGGGTAGAGGACGGCTGCCGTCACGGCGACCATCACTGCGATGACCGGCATCCAGGGGCTCCAGCCGCTCTGTCCGGGAGAGACGAGCACACACACGGAACACAGAGAGAAGATCCAGTTAGTTTGATCTCTGTTTCCAAAGCTTTTCATTCAAACTGGACTAAGACCAGGAGGGAGAGAGGGAGGAGACGGAAGAGAAGGAGGAGAGAGAGAAGAGAGGAACGCAGGAGAAAAGGATGAAAGAGAAAAGCGGCTGAAGTCCCTGAGGAGGAGCTTTTTCTTATTTTATCCACAGAGGGTTTTTGTTCTATTTGAGAGAATCTATAGCTGAATCTATCAGGAGGTGATGCTTCCGTCTGTTTGTGTGAACGCAAGATTACACAAAAACTACAGGAAACCGCCATCAAAGGATGGGGCTCATTACATTACACCACAGATCTACATCCGGGGGCGGATCTGGTATTTTTTTTCCACTTTCTTTAACATTGTGAAATAGGTCAAGTTTTTATGGTATTTTTTTACATTCTCCTCATTTTCCCAGGAAATAATTGGATCTTGATGAAATAAGTAATCTGATATATTAAGGTGATTTCTATGTTTTGTGCAGATCCAAATAAAAATTCAGATCTAGAAGATTTAATGCTCATAGCGGGGTAGGATGTTTTTTCAGCTGCTGTACGGACCCTGGATGTTTTTAAAACTTTCTACTCAACAAAGTTCTCACAATTTTGAGGCGGCTGCATCAAACGAAAAAAGCCGTTGATGGTCTTATTCCAGAAAGTCATGCACAAAATGAATAACTTAAACACAGAGGATGCATGAGTAAATAATATTGTCTTTTGGGACTTCAGGGGATGAAGAGGAAAGGAGTAAATAAAAGAACTTCAACGGGTGGAAGCAGCAAAGTAAAGAAGCCAGGAGAGGTTACCTGAGTAGAAAAACAGACCAGAACAAAAGTTACAGACCAGTTTTCATCCACAGCAAACAACTGGAAACACTGGTCAGAC
Source organism: Hippoglossus hippoglossus (assembly GCF_009819705.1). Lineage (NCBI taxonomy): Eukaryota > Metazoa > Chordata > Actinopteri > Pleuronectiformes > Pleuronectidae > Hippoglossus > Hippoglossus hippoglossus. The sequence continues at coordinate 4,041,387 of NC_047155.1, forward strand.
ATTAGAGAATAGAGAGACGAGCAGCAAACGACACAGAACAAACACGATGGACAGAACGATGAATGTTTCGATGGCTGGAGGATGAGAAAATAAAAAAACACTGAAGAGAGTCAGTGTGAACAAAACACCAAACCTGCAAACAGGTAAAGAAAAACAGAGCCGGATGGAAAAATCACCGATTAGGCAGCAAACCGCATGCAGAACATGGAAGAAACCACAAACCCTGTTACAAGAGATGAGAAAAATGATGCATAAAATGAAAATAAAATGAAAGCACCACCACCATGAAAGTGAGCGGGAGCTGTGAGTGAATGAATGACGCAGGGCGGAGTGTTAGTAACCCACCTTTATTAAGAGGGGGTCAGATTCTGGCTCTTTAAAGGGATAAAATACCTTAATCTATGTATCTGAGTCCAAAACAAAGTTAAAATCCTTATTCAGACCTGTTGGTGTTTGACGGCTGAGCTGCTGCAGGATTTAGATTTTAACTCTGCGTCATTTATGAAAAGACGCCATAAGTTTCTCTAATACTGTGAAATTATTCCAAATAGGGAAGAAGTTACTCTCATCTGACGTTTACAAATGAAATAATCAAAGACAGGATTATTATGAAGTCGACACCAAAAAAAAATTGTTTTACTTTCAACTGTTTGAATTGTAACTTCTTGGCCTGAGCGTTTACTCCCATTATGTTTTGTTGGGCTTATTCCTTCACCACTATGAACACAAATACATTCAAGTTGAGGTTGGTGGGAGCTCGTCCCTTTAAAGAGCACGTTTCAGTGTTAGCTGCAGGGGAGCAGAAGCAGAGGAAGTGGGACTGACAAGCAGGCGGACTGAATGACTGACTGACTGAATGACTGACTGACAGATGGACAGACACTCGTGCTTTAGTTTGAGCAGCTTAAACCAGAAGATGAAGACAGACCACCACGATGATGAAGATGAAGCTCGGCCTTGAAGGGAAGTGCAAGAGGTGAAGAGTTTGTCCTGCCGATCAGAATTCAGGGTTCAACTCTAACAGTCTGGTTACCTCCATGTAACGTGTCTACACCTTCAGGTGCTCCTCATCTCAACTACAGACCGTTTCTAAAGATGGACGACATGACGGCGCCCTGAGAGCGCAGTGCAGGTCATAAACGCCACCTCCTCCGTGTTAGCGGAACAAACTAAAAAGCCGGAGAGAAACCTGCTTTGGCCAAAAATGTTGTGAATAAAACTGATACTAGAGTCTGGGTTCCTCTCTACCGCATCATAAACTTCTCATTGTCCAGTAACACATACGACCCTGAATTCATCACAGAGCAGGACAACGGTTTCACCTCAGTCAGCTTCTCTTCCACACATGATGGACAGATGGAGGCAGACAGAGAGAGAGAGAGAGAGAGAGAGAGAGAGACAGACTGATGTCATGTCGGTGTATACCTTTCTACCACAACTGGCCGAAACACCAGTAGAGCAGAGCCAGGACAAGGCCCATGAATATGGCTTGGACAGGCTGCAATATGGATGGCTAGAGGGAGGGAGGGAGGGGGAGAGGAGAGGGACAAGAAGAAATCAGCCGGCAAAATCAACCAAAACCAACATGGAGGATGGAGCAGCTACAGCGAGGGGGGAGGGAGGGGGAGACAGAGAGAGAGAGAGAGAGAGACAGAGAGAGAGAAGATCTGTAGAAAGACGAGTGTATCTCGTCGGCTGTTTGTATAAAGCAACACGGCCATGTCTACGCATTCAGCAGCCACATTCACAAAAATACAGACAACCACAAAAAGAGCGGCCCCACGTCACCACGGCGACCGTTCATCACAACACGTTCCTGCTGGATCTCAGCTCATTAACTCTCTGCACCAGGACGTCCTGTTCAGAGACTGATCTGCTTCAGCTGCTGCCTGACGGTGCCGATTGGCCACTGGCTTTTAAAGGTCACAGTGGAATTTCAGGAGTCTGTTCTGATCTTTAATAACTAAAATAATAATAATGAGGAGGAGAAACAGCAGCATAGCTGAGGATGGGCTCCGAAGATCTGTTCTCTTCTAAATCTTTGTGCCTGGTGAAAATTAATAATGGACTTAAAGGATAATTATGGGTCATTACAACTGTGGGCGTATTTTCATAGTGTGGTCCATCATTTCTATCAGTATATTTCATAGTGTACCAAAGTTACTGCTGAGATGTGGGGACATGAAGACGTCACTTCGGCCTGAAGCATCAGTGTGTGTGCAGTAGATTTACTGTTACCTTCAATCTCTCTTTCAAATACATGTCTGGAACCTAAAGGTTTTAAAGGTTTGTTTCTAAAACTAATGTTTCTTGAACCAAAGTCACAATGTTCTTTAAAGCTGTGTATTATATAGGTCGATATAATATTTTAATTCAGGATACTTTATTTATATTTCACCGGGGACAACTCGAGGCAGCAAGTACTGATGATTACTGACGGCAATGATGGACAAAGCAATGAAAACAATTTAAATTGTAAAAAAAACAGAAATTATCCTTTAAAAGGTTCAGTTAAAACAAATGTATAGTCCTGTGTGTCTAGATCAGGACTCTTATTCTGAAAAACAACATCTGAGGAACAAGCTAAACATCTACTGACAAAGCAACAGAAGCCTGAGGAGGAGCTGAAGACAGGAGGAGGAGAAGAAAAGGGGGAAGAAGGACAACAGAGGAGGAGGAGGCTGCTCTGTCTCGCTGTTTTCGTCTGAATTTCTGATTCACGTTTCCTGGAGTTTTCACAGTGGCAGACGAGCTGCTACTCATCAGCTTAGGATCTATTCTAGGTCTATTTGCATTAATCTGCTGGAATCACACTTCGAAATTAAACTCTTTTGACTCGTTTATCATAGATTCTGTTTGTATATTTACTTAATTTGCATTTACCTCCATCACATAGTTTGTTATCAGTCATGTTTGTTAGTTGGCAGGACTTTGATTAAACTCTGATTAAAGACTGGTTTGTGTTTAATGTCTAGAGTTAGAATGTGAGCAGTGAGGAGGGAGGCTGTGGAGGATCTGGGTGGGTTATCGGCTACTAAAGTCCAAGACTGCCAGAGTGTCCATGAGCAAATCTGGTGCTTCTCCTGCATTCATCTCAAAGAAACATTAATAAATACATCAACAAAACTGTGGAAAACCACAGAGTAAACAATTACATCTAAAGCTGAACAAATACAAAAATAAAAGGTTACAACACAAATAGTCCGTTACGGTCTTTGGTTTTATTAAAAAGGATAATCTGTGTGCACTGTGTGTGTGATTGCGTGTGTGAGTGTGAGTGTGAGTGTGTGTGTGTGTGTGTGTGTGTGTGTGTGTGTGTGTGTACTCACGGAGCTGGTTTTGTCCTGCAGTAGCTTCAGGCTGCTCCTGCACTGCTCCAGCTCCTGGTGGATGTTCAGCTTCTCCTGCTCTGTTCGCTCATAGCGCTGACGGAGGTCCAACAGCTGAGACTGTGTGTCTTCATACTGCACACACACACGCAATCATTTTTATACAGTCATGTCATCATTATTTGTAAAGAAGTGAGTGGAAACCTTCCAGGGGTTGTGTACCTCTGTCTGCAGTGTGTGTGTGCGGGCCTGGGCCTGGTCCAGCTGGCTCTTCAGCCTGCCTGCGTCCTGCAGGTGTTGGTTCTCCAGAGAACCCAGTTTGTCCTGCAGAACCTCCTCCCTCTTCTCCAGAGACTCCAGACTGCTGCTGAGGACCAGACTCTGTTCCCTGGTGCTGCACACAAACATACACACACACACACCACCAACACGTCAGCGTGTCACTTTAATGTTCAGTCAAGTAATGCACAACTTTGTGTTCAAAACAATGTAAAAAAATGAAACCTTCTCTTTATTTAAGGAACCTGTTTATATGTGGTTTCATTAGCAGTAATTTACATTTCAGAAAACAGTGAGGTGACCTTTAAGACTGGACCCAGGGCAAAGACTAAAAACAGGCCCATTGGAAGGTAAACATATTTTCTGGAACCTTCCGCAGCTAGTTTCTACTCTCAATGAATTTCAGCTTGAAAACTCCCATAATGTTGGTCATCATCCTTTGTGATCTGGAATATTATGTGTTTAATGAATGGATTTCATTTATTGACAGATATTTTTGATGTGATGGGACATTTTTCGGGACGAGAAGGAGTCTTCCCTCAGTGACAGACTTCTCAGGAAAACTATTTTTGCTACAGCTGCCAGATACGATTACTGCTCCCGTCAACACGAGTGTTTTACAACAGTATGAATATGAATTCCCGGACGGGACAGAGAGCTGGAGAGGACAGGCCTTCTGGCATCTGCAGTTTTTTTCTGGGGGTTGTGCATTACAACTATTCATGACAGGTGCTGTGCACGGCATCTACAGTTTATTGGAAACTGGTGAAAATTCAGCTGAGGCTCAGATAAAATCCTGCTGAGAACACGTAGTGATGGAGAACAGACGGAGCACAGAGCTGCAGTCGGTTAACCTGCTGACTGCTCGGCCCTCTTCAGTCAGCTGTCAGTCTTCTGCTGTCCCCTTGTCCTGCTCTGCCTGAATCAGCTGGTTCCTCCCGTCAGTCGGTGCTGACTTCCAACTCTTCTGTTAGCTCTGCTGAGCCAGAACTCACCAGCTCGATCACGGCTGTCACAAAGACTTTTAGGTCCAGTTCTTATGTCCACGCTTATTTGACACACATTCCCGATACGTTCTGCACTGACCCTCATCTTTAGATTCAGATCAGAGTTTAGGGACTTTTCAATATAGTTTACTTTTAGTTTAAAGCGTCGTACTTACCCAGTTATTATCACACAAAAAAGTACATTTGTTGATAAGAGTTTTTCTTTAAAGACACGACAAAAACTTTGATAACTCAGTGTAACTTTTAGGTATTTTAATTCAATTGTGTGTGTGTGTGTGTGTGTGTGTGTGTGTTTGTGTGTTTATGTGTGTGTGTTTGTGTGTTTATGTCTGTGTGTGTGTCTGTACCTGCTCAGCTCAGCCTCCAGGTGGTGCAGTTTGTCTGTGAGAGATTTCCTCTCATCTCTCAGGCCGTCACAGTCCTGCTGCAAACACACACAGCGCTGCTGCAACGTACCACACTCCACTGAGAGAGGGAGATGGGGGGGAATGAGAGGGCATAAAGTTATAATGAATACCTATTTCATTAACTTACAAAATTAAAAAGATACGTTTGTGTTTGGCACACACACACACGCACACACACAGCTCACCCTGCAGCTGGTTGGCAGTGTTCTGCTGTTTTTGCTGCTGTGTGAAGGCCTCCTGAAGTCGCCTGATCTCCTCCTCGTACTTGGCGGCAGTGTTCCTCCAGTGGTCCAGCTCAACGCGCACACCGCCCAGGTCAGCCTGCAGGGCGGAGATTTCACGCTCCCGCTCCGCCGTGGCTGCCTCCATGGCGTGCCGCAGAACGAGGATCTGACGGCAGAAACACAAACCCAATGGAGGTCAGATTTCCGTATAGGACCAGGATTTAAAGAACAGAGGGGAGTCAGGGGACGGATGGAGGAAGTTGGAGTTTTGAGATATCATCCACACTAATATGTTTTTCGTCTTTGTTTAAAAGCTAAAACGATCTCTGTCAAACTGTTACTGACAGTGAGGTTTACAATGTTTTGTAAGTTCTTGAAATAAGCCAAAGTTGTGAGAAGAAAGAGGAGGCTGTGAGGAGTCAGAGGGTGTGGAGGTGAGGTGGAGTAATGGTACCTCCTCCTGGGCGGAGTAGAGCTCGTCTCTGGTGCTGCAGATGGTGCTCTCCCTCTGCTCCCTCAAAGCCTCCATGTCGGCCTGCAGCTTCCCGAGCTGAGCTAAACACACACAGGGAGCAAAGCAGATACATGATGAATGACGATATATACAAATAGAGAGAGAGAGAGTGTGTGTGTGTGTGTGTGTGTGTGTGTGTGTGTGTGTGTGTGTGTGTGTGTGTGTGTGTGTGTACTAACTCTGCAGGTACTGGATCTGTTTGGTCGACTCTTCAGTCATCTGAGAGTTACTCCTCCTCTCCTCCTCCAACAGCGCTGCAGACAGACACAGTCACACATTCACCAGCTTCCTCTCACTCTAATCTTGCATCATGTGACTTACAATGAGAAACTGAATTAAATCTCCTCACAACAATGTTAGAAACTATAAAAATGAAATATTAGAGAGAAACTCCATCAACAAGAGCTGGAATTCTAGGAGCCAAGAATTCTATCTGCTTTGTTTAGAAACTAATTCAGGTCCAAGTTTTATTTTCTGATCAAGTCAAACAGGAGGAAACTGAGGAATCTGCTGAAGCTAATTGGATCTTTGATTTCGTCTTAGCTCCTAGTGGGTTTACTTTTCACACAGTCAGTTACCTTGTAGCTCCTGACATTTCTGCTTGCCGGTGTTGGCTAATTCCTGGGCCTCCAGAAGCTCTCTGTGGAGGTGGTGGATGACCTGCTCCGTGTCTCCAGGCTCTAGACCAACCCGATGCAACTCAGCTACACACACACAAAGTAATTTATAACAATGTTACCACGTGTAATGAGCATACAAAACACTGTAAATAACAAGTGAAAAATAAACTCAAGCATTTTTAAAAGACCTGCAGGCACCAAAGTAACAGAACAGCTCCACCTAATGGCTCAAATCCTTAGTGTGTTAGTGCAGCTCAGAGAAGAACTGCACAGCAGAGAGGAGTTGCCATGGTTACCTTTGAGCAGAGCTACTCTGTTCTGTGGTTCGTTCAGTTCCTGGTCGTCCATGTTGCCGTCTGAAAAAAACAACAGACAATTTATAAAGGGAACAAAGACAGAGCTTTAAAAATACAATACAATTATTGCCAGATGAAAAGTTGAAGACAATAATTAAAGTTATTTTTAAAAAACTAGAAGAAAAAATATAAGGATGAATAAAAGCATTTTAATATCCGACAGTGTCTGGTGTAACATCAGGAGTAGTATGTTTCTATAAAATAAAGATTAAATGTGTGATTTGGTTCTCTGCACATCATTTAGAACATATCCCACAATGGATTTATTACAGAGTAGATGTTCAACATGTAACTGACACAGAATAATGAGCTCCAGCAAAAAAAGCTAAAGTACAAAAGTTACTACAAGGCAACAGTTCAAACTTCAAAATAAAAACTTGACCCACATACCAATGAGACTGATGTACTCAACATATACTGCACTTTATACGTGTTTTACTGACCTGACGTGTCGTCACTACTGCGATCTTTGCTCGGACTCAGAGTGTCTGACATGTCTGACTCTTTGGCATCCATCTGATTCCCTGTGGGGACACACACGCACGCACGCACGCACACGCACACGCACACACACACACGCACACACACACACACACACGGAAAGAGAGAGGAGGGGCGTTGAATAAGTGGGACAAACCATTTACACGTTCGTAGTAACAACCAATAAACAACATTGCAGAAAACAAAATGAAGGATTGTAAAAAATAGGTACACAAAAAAAAAATGTGTAGTGAATGAGGCACAGCAGGGTTCAGGTGGTGAAGCAGAAACAGCAGCAGCAGTGTGTGTGTGTGTGTGTGTGTGTGTGTGTGTGTGTGTGTGTGTGTGTGTGTGTGTGTGTGTGTGTGTGTGTGTGTGTGTGTGTAGTTTGTCCCCATTTCTTTATTAGACTGTTTAGAGGTTTAGACTTGGGGTTATAAAACATATGGTCGTGAAGTTTAAGATCATTGTTGGTCTGCATGTTCAGAGGAAATGTATTTCAATGTGCCGACGGCCTCACACATGACTGCTGCTGGTGCGGCTGAGCATTGTGCGTCCACAGAGAATCCAAAGGATGGAAAACAGTCAGACCTCTCACAATGGAAAAGACAAGGGGCGAAGGTCAGAGGTCAGATTCCTCCTTGTCAGCAGTTCTGCCCTTTGTGAAAGTCAAACTAAATGTAGGCCACGATAGCACCCATTACATTTGGGAGTTGATGGATTAAGGGGGGAGATTCAGGGTTTTGTCACTGATATAAGGCAAAGATCTCAATGGAAAATAATCAGACAATTCTGCTTGTGTGTGTGTGTGTGTGTGTGTGTGTGTGTTTGTGTGTGTGTGTGTGTTCTACCTTTGAGTCGATCGGGGCTGGCCAGGATGTCGTCCTCTCCTGTCTGGTTGTTCTGTAGGTGTGCGTCCAACACTTCTACAAACACACACACATAAAAAAGTAAGAGTTACAGTTTCAGTTCATTCCCGTTAGTGATGATGGAACATAATTCATTAAATGTCATCAGAAGAAATCTATTGTCGAGTATGTTTTCCTCTCGTCTTGAGCTCTTACCATCAAAGTTGGCCAGTTTGTGGATTGAAGAACTAACAGTCTCCTTCAGCTGTTTGACCGCTGCAATGAGAAAAAAAGAGTAATCCAGAGGAGTGAATAAAACCAGTTTAGACTTGTTGGAAAATACAGATTTTGAACTTGAATAAATTCATCCATGTTCTAATCTTGGACCTTAAAGTTGTGAAGGTGCTCTTCTCTGCAGGGGAATCAAATAAATAACTAAAAAGAATCAAACTAAAAGACTAATCCAGGATACAGACCAATGTAAACAAGCCATCGTTGCCTAGATAATCAGAAAAGTCCATCACATCTTAGAATAAAGTCATTAAAACGATGCCATCATTTTAATTGAAATAACTCATAACAAAATAAAGCCGTGTTAAATCAGATGCCTAAATATCTTCCTCTGCTCTACAATAAACGATGACATCCACACGCTTCAACTCATTATGACTCTTCTATGTTAAATCCCCGATATAAACTTTCTGAAAGTAAGTGACGTTTCCTCTAGAAACAAAGAACAAGATTTCAACGTAATCTTCACTGTTTACACCGTCAGTCAATCTGCTCACAGGCACAACACGAAAATCTGATTGGTCTCAAACTAAATATTTCAAATCCAAACCACTAACTAAGTTACACGGACATAAGCGACATCGACTGCAGCAAATAGCCACGACGACGACTGCCAGTAGGAATTGCAACCGACGATTATCTTCATTATCGTTATTATTATTGTAAACTGCAGTTTCATTTCTCGATTGTATATTTACTCTATAAAACATCTAAAAAACTGTTATGATAAATATCAAATAAATGTCTGATACATTTTCCATCAACCAATATGCACAGATCTGTTTGCCAGTAATATTATTTAACAACAAGGCTTCAGCTGATGGGAAAATGTCACCGCAGCCAACAAAGAGGAAGAAGATGCACTAACAGTTGATTATTGGTTGGCGTCAGAAATGTGGGCAGTAGAGGGATGAGATACTTGAACTGCTTCTGGTATGAAAATGTGATTTGAGTTAAAAGTATTTATTAGAGGAGCTGATGAAGGAAAGATGACAACAGAAACACAGGAAGAGAGAAACAAGGTTAGTGAACTAACCCAGTAAAAAAGCTACAAGAGCAGCATGCAGAGAAAGACAAGATGTGGAGATTTGCTTAAGAAGAAGAAAACAGGAGGGTGATTTTCAAAAAGCTGAGAACCAGAGGTACAAACCACACACTAAAAACTAGAAATGCACTTTACCACCATATTGCACATACAGTTCAAGTATTGAGATACATCCAGGTCATCCAGCATGTTCACAGATATGATAACTCTACACATGCCTGATGCCGAAACCGCTCCAAAAGGTCAACGAGTTCTTCCTCTGACCAAATCCTCCACCAAGTTTCAAGAAAACCGGTTCAGTAAATGTTTGTATAAATCGACAGAACACAGATGAAAACATTGCTGGACAGTTTAGCCAATGAGACACAAACATACTCGGGGAAAAGAAATCTGACCTGGACGTACTTGCTGTTCACATTCCACAACGTCAGGTCTGTTTGTTTCAAGGGTTAGTTCACGCACACATTAAAAACAGATTAGTTTGCCTCCGTTTTATCTTTTCAACAATGTCCTGGTTACTCTTTCCAATGCAAACTGTTGGAGGTATAATCAAAGACATCAGTTATTTCTCACTTTCAGACTTTCTTAACATTATGTAGTGAGAAAAACAACTGGAAAAACATCAGGCCAGTTAAAATATGTATTCCCGCCTGATAAGAAATTAGTTCATAATGTCAACATGGTGGGATCACAGTGAAAAACGTTTATAGAAACTTGACAGGCCATCAAGAGGCTCATTATCTGTCAGATTGTTATATCGGTTTTCCCATAAGTACATATTTATAATAATGATATAATATATTAATGGATATATTGTTTAGCCTGTATTGATAGAGCAAACTTAAATATGAAAGGGGCAGAGATCGGTGAAGACACACAGCAAACTACTCAAAGCCGAACCTGCAGCCGCTGCCTCAAGCGCCCGCTCAACCAGGTGAGCGCCGATTAATCAATGTTCTTTAACCAATAGGATACTTCATGGCGGTGCTCGGGTAAGAAATATGTGGTGGAATGGCCGACGACCAATATATCATTAGATCAATGCTGCAAGTTTGGCCAAACACAGATGAAATGTGATGAATAGATAAAGAATAAAATATGATACGGTCATATCACATAAGGTTATTATCAGTCAAAGTTATATTAGATAGTAACACAGCATTCTGAGAGAAGACAAACAGTTTGATTTCCTATCAGATCATTATCACAATATCTTTTTCTTTTTGCACTCTTTCCCGTGGATTGCTAAAGTCATAGTAAGTATAAAAAAAAAAAAGGAATGTAGACAATGTGTGCGTTTGTGTGTAGCGGCGTTCAGCAGGGATGGATATTTGTACTCACGCGGACACTCAATCAACTGTTGGATTCTAGTCGAGTCTCCTCCGCTGTTGTTAACATGACAGTTGTCTGATAGAAACACAGAGAACTGACGTTACTATGACGACTATCAGAGGCGAGTTGGGTATTTACCTCAGATTTGATCGATTCTGCTCATCAACACCAGATCGGACTGAATCTTCACTGAGGCTAACGCATCAATTATCTACAGCAGATCGGAGCTTTGTGATCTCTTTGGAATAATAGTAAATTATAATTAATTATACTAATGTTCAATGATTGGACCAATGGAAAATACAAAGTGACCATTGAACATTAGTATAATTAATTATAACTTGTTTTCCACATGACATTATTGGGTTGAATTATTTCACTTGTCACAAACTCACTTTATTCTTCTGTATTTATTCTTCTTACTCTCTGGATTTGATAAGCTGAACCAAAAACCACTTTTTTTTTTTTTTTTTTTTAAATCAGCACTTTGTTTGCATGTGGTTAAAATTCAAAATCTGTTCTAAATACCCAACTCGGTATTAGTGAGGACGAGATAGAGAAAGAGCCGAAACGTAGACAGTGAAGACAACAGAGAAAGGACATACAGAGAGAACCAGCATAACAGAACTGTCCAGTTGAAGAGACTGAAAACTACATGAACACAGATGTTCGATAAACAAGCAGACAGGGTAGAAGTCAAAGCCAAACATGGCAGGTATAAAAAAAAAAATAAATAAGATTGAACAGATACCACAGCGCTGTAACAGCAGACAGGATGTGGGCAGCAGACAGACAGCGGAGGCATGAACTCAAATCTCTTCAGAGCTTTTTCAGCTCAACAGATTATCGACAAAATGTGGATGGAAACAGTTAAAACTGAACCGCACGGCAGCGTCATGACTTTCTCATCGTTTTTAGAGTTTCTGCCCTTCACAGACTAGAAATGGTGGAAACTCTAGAAATCTGTTCCTCACAGGACATGATCCAAACAAATAAGGAAAGTCTCTGCTAAAGAACTAGAACTGGACTAGAACTTAGTTTCAGCAGAGCTCCAACTCTCACCTGACATGAAGGATTTTTCAGATCATCCCAACGACTAAACTGTAAAACCTACAGACCCATCACACCAAAAATAAAAAATACATCTGGAGTAAAATCACCTCTAATAGGTGGCATTACATGTTTCCATTTCAGCTAAAAGAAACTTAAAAGGAAAAAATGTCAAATGACTTTGTATATTATTTCTAAAGCAGGATCCAGGACTGTCATTCAATACTTGCTGCCTAATGTACACTACTACTAAATAACAGAATATTCAAGCTCAAAAATGAAAATAAACATTTCTCTGGATTAAAAGTTTCTCATAAACTTAACTAGAAAAATATCAACAACTTTTCAGTGAAGTAAAGCTCAAGTTAGATGAACTTGAACATCTTGAAATCGACTCATTGTTAAAGTCAATTTTCTGTCTTTTAGAAAATCTTATTTTTAATTTAAATTCTTTTTAATCTTGAATGTTTTTGAGTTCATTATTTATACTGTTATAAATATTATGATATATAGGACTGTTTTCTTTTAATCTATAACGCACTATACGCCGCACCGTTATAGAACAACATGCTTCATAAAAATCAAATTGTTGATGATTATTATAATAATCAAACTAACTACCATCAATATCTTCATCTTCACCGACAGCACCATCATCAGTGTCTGTATCGTCCTCATCCTCGTCTTCCTCGTGGCTCTCAGGTGTCTGCTGGCTCTGTTTGTCCTCCACAGGCTCCTCTACGGGTCCGTGGGAGTCAATGTCGACATCTGTCATGTGACCAGATCACATTTATACGAGTTTGTCGAAACTTTACGAGCCAGACACATGTTCAGAACAGAGTGGGAGTCCACATGATGGTTCCTTCACAAAGTGGCTACTGTGACAAGGTGCACAGTGAGACAGTCACCCCCAGTATTTATGTTCAGTGTTGTCATTCAATCACCAGAAGTCAATCAGTGACCAGAAGCTCTTTCTCCCCAGACAAAGAAAAACCAAGCAGTGGACAGTTTGGCAACCACAGAAAACCCCACCAGAGAATCCAACAAGCCGTGTCCAGGCCTGACAGTGATCCACCATGTCCCCGACACAACCCGTCTCTGAACCAGACACCCAGTGCTTACAAGCTATCGTATCGATCAAAGGTCAGGGGGTCACGGCGTGTACAGCCGGGTCCTGATCCAGGGGACTGAACTGGTGAGTTTGGTGTAAACTGCAGGTCGGTTGACACAGTTTGGTTCAGAAAAACGATCCACAATCAGTTTAAAAGTATGTATGAATAATAATTTTGAGCAATTTCAATGTGTGTAAATAAAATGTGATCCATTGGGGAAAAAAATATCAACAACTACAATATTTTTAGCTTTTATCTGATTTGAATCTTTACGGACTACATTGTGCAAAGGTGTGCAAACCTGAAGAACTTCTTCAGTGTGTTTGACCAATGGACATATTTCACTGAATTGAATTCCACGTTGTAACGGGGAGTCCAGTCCTTTTAATGCATGTTTGATTGAGCCAGGTGTCTAGATGTCCCTGAACAAGACACCTGTATGTGGTTACACAGAAGGAACAAGACCTTTCTTTAACCACAGCTTGTGATCACTGAACAGTGACGTTCCCTGTGCTGTACTTTTGCACAATATGTTTAAATACATCATCCACTGCTCTGGCATTTTCTCTTCCTATCCTTATCTGTAAATTCACTTATACATATTAAACCCTGTGCTCTATCATTATCTAGATAATTATATATTTGTTTATGTGTATTTATATATAACAATATAATAATGTATAGGCATCTTTGTATTCTTTCATTTTCCTGTTACCTACTACAGTTTTAGTTTTATCGTACCTACACTTTTTGTTGGATGCATTTGAATAAAATTTTAAATCATTTATCTTAAGTGAAGCTGTTTATTCTTTCCTAACGTGTGAATTATCTTTCTAATAGTAGCTGCTGATTGTTTCTGAATCATTTATCTTCTGGATCAGTAAACTATCTTCACTGCAGCTGAAGCTACATCAGAGACCGAGACAATAAAGCTGCCATGAACAAGAGCAAAACAGAAGAAGAGCCGGACTTCCACTGTGACAGACAAAGAGACGGATGATAAGAGAGAGCAGCGAGCAACACAAAGTTTTGTGGACATCATGCAGGAAGTTGTCATGCATCATTAGTGCAGGGTGTGAATGTGACATTAGCGGCCACAGAGACACAAAGAGCAACGGAGAGGACGAGTGTCCCGGAGCAGACCAGAGACGTGAGGACTCACCCAGGCTGTTGTTCTCTTTTATGCTTTTCTCTTGTAGCTGTTCTAACCGCACTGTAAACAACAACAACAACAGCAGAGAGAAGCGTTGAAATGAGGTCCCAGCAGAGCCTGATTGGTCAGAGATGAGTTTTAACCCAGCCATTGGTTGTGTTGACCACGGAGTTAAGATGATTGGCTTACAGGGTGCAGTTATGTTAGCTTGTTAAAAGTTAGGAACAAAAGTATGTGTGACTGTGTGCATGTGTGTACCCTGCAGAGCAGCGAGCCTCTCGTTGCTGAAGTCGTTATCGGCCTGCAGAGCCTCGATGCGAGCCTGGAGAACCTGCTCCTTCTCCTCCATCTCCTCAATCCGCAGCTCCAACTCCCTCTTCTCCGTCGCTCCCCGCTGGGTCAGCTCCTCCTGCCGTCCCTCAGCCGCCTGGAGGAGGATGGAGGGAGTAGATGAAAAAGATAATAGCAAGACAGCGTAGGAGAAAGTCGTCACAGCAGAATTCTGATGTAAGGCACCAGGACCTTTTTACATAGTTACTTTTAAAGTAATGTTCAATTGATGTTTTTAGTATTGGTTGAATGTTTATATGTAATCTGTTTTGCTATGTGTGTGTTTGCAATGTAAGGTCATTTAAACCTGATCTAATCTGAATAATTTCCTTTCTGTATGTGGAGAATCTGAACGTACCTTGATTTTGTCTGTGAGCTCTTTCATCTCATTGACGGCGGCGTTGTACTTGTTAGCGAGCTCCCTCAGCTCCTCCTGGCTCCTCTCAGACATTTCCTTCAGGTGGGTGCACTCATCCTCCGTGTTACTGAGTGAACGCTGCAGGACAACAGAAACAAAAGCTCTTACTTTTAGAGATATGCCTCGAAACTGTCAGAAAAGACTGTCTGGATGTGTTAAGTATGTATTCATATCACCTACCTCAACCTCTGACAGCTTCCTGACAACTTCGATTTTCTCCTGCAGGACTCTCCTCAGAGACTCCTTCGCTGTCGTCTCGTAGTTGTGTTTGTCTTCCTGAAGAGCCAAGAGCTCCTTACGGATCCCCTCCTCCGTCTGGGACTGTGCAAGCAGAGGATTTCATATTGTTACAGCAAAAGAATCTGTCATTTCAATCATGATATATCCTGTCAGAGCTGCATGTGTGTGTGTGCATTACCTTAGAGTAAGCCTGTAGCTGACTGCCCATCACTTCCAGTCTGGAGAGCAGACGGTCCTCATCAATCAGTGCCTGGTGGAGACAAACACTCAATTTATTATAGTAGACTTGTCAAACTTACTTGAGATAGAAGCCGGCTGACAGAGGGTAAATCTGTTTGCTTATTATCATCGAAACAAAAAGTTGTATCAACCACTGCAATTGTGGTACTTTAAAGGCAACAGGTATTTAAAGGTGCAGTATTTTTCATACAGGTAATTGTGTGATATGCATTATAATGTAAGACTTATCTTCAGATACATCATGTTATCTGTGTAACTAAAGTAGAAAAACAAGTATTCAGAGAGCAAGAATTTGCATCATACACTGTTTGATGCAGAGTGTTTGAGCCTTTTTTTAAAAAGCACAAACAGCAACATTGACATGTGCAGATGAATGGACAAAAGGATAAAGTGACACAAGTGGAGTAGCACCTCGTAGTACAGCGCTGGGCTTTAGGTATGATTGAGGTGTTTCCTACCTGCCAGCTGCTCTCTGAGGCCTCCTGAGTTGTGGATAACAGACGCTGCAAAGTGGCGAGCTTCTGCTCCAACATCTGCTCTCTGTGTAAGGCCTCCTGGCAGAGAGAGAGAGAGAGAGAGACAGGGTGAGAGAGAGAGAGACAGGGTGAGAGAGAGAGAGAGAGACAGGGTGAGAGAGAGAGAGAGAGACAGGGTGAGAGAGAGAGAGAGAGACAGGGTGAGAGAGAGAGACAGGGTGAGAGAGAGAGAGAGAGAGACAGGGTGAGAGAGAGAGAGAGAGAGAGAGAGAGAGAGAGAGAGAGAGAGAGAGAGAGAGAGAGAGAGACAGGGTGAGAGAGAGAGAGAGAGACAGGGTGAGAGAGAGAGAGAGAGAGACAGGGTGAGAGAGAGAGAGAGAGAGAGAGAGAGAGAGAGAGAGAGAGAGAGAGAGAGAGAGAGAGAGAGAGACACACGTGAGGTGGGTGATCAATGACTCAAAATGAACAAACAATAAAAATAAATCACAAGGAAGAAAAGCAACAGATTCATTTATAGCGAGGAGAGATCTGGAGATTTGTTTTTAGGAACAGGCAACATTTGTGCTCAAACAAATCTTAGGTCTGTTCTAATTAACAAGATGTCAGAGGGACACGGTGCAGCGCTCTTATCATGAGTTTACACTTGTTAATGTTTGTTTTGCTTTATTTGTTGTATTCAAAATTAGTTGAGGCGTTTTCATTTCTGAAGCCGGATGATAAACCAACTTTCCAGCCTGCCCTGCACTATTTTCAGTGTAGTTACAATGGATGGCCAGTAGGTGTGAGTGTGTTACCTGCAGATACTGGGAGAGCTGGAACAGTTCCTGAGAATACATACTGGGAGTGTTGGCTGCAACCTAGAAAACACACAGCACGGAAGCAAAGTGACAGTTGTCTTGAGTTCATTCAGACTTACACATGGATACACACATACACAATGACAACATACAAAAACACACACCCATATCCACAGATGATGGGTGAACACACGGTTTACGCATCGCGGACAGCGTAACACACAAAGGGAAAAAATACACACATTAATTTAAAATCATACAATAAGTGTTTAAGAAAGTCGATAAGCGAGTCCAGAGACACCACGGATCCGCCTTTCATATCCTGCACCTCATATAATATTTTTCTAACCATTTCTGGGGGGGTTACCCTGACCTGGTGCAGGACTTGAATATAAATATGTCACCTTATGTTCTAGGATGGGGATTTCTTTTTTTAAGAAACCAGAAGACAAACCAATTATTAAAAGGAAATAATTGGCAGATTATCATATTCATATTAACTGCAAACCCCATTCTCTACATTACTCTTTGTGTAAACTTCAAACTAAAAAGAGAAGTTAGCTTTAGCGGTGTTTGTTTGTGTATTTCTGAACTTCGGACTCAAGCCGTTCGACCTAGCTTCCCGTCTTCATGCTCAGCGATGCTATCGACATCCTGACTCCTGGTGCCTTCTTAACGGAGATCGATTTCGCTCTAAACAACAGTCTTCTCATCCCGAAATGTTGACCCCCCCTCAGACAGTGTTGCAGCTGCACATTTAAAAAAAAGCCTGATGGTGGTGGAAGATGTTTCATTGATTATTTTACTCACTGATTTTGAGCAAACTGTGGTGAAACCAAAACTGAAGCTGTGGCTGCATGTAGTCGAGTTAAACCCAGACATTCTGCCTGTGCATCCAGTACATTTCCACCTTAACTCAGTGCGACAGCCTGAGTGGGTGTGTTTGTGACCATGTGACTCAATGTCTTTCAAGATCTGGGAGGTGCAAGGATCCTGCTTTAGGGTAATTTATTATGTTGGAGAAGTGGTTCAAATCTAATCACAGCTCCTCCCGGCCACTCATCGCACGCAAACGCAAACGCACACGCACACGCGCACACACAGACAGTTAGCTCCTGCCTACATTCCTCAGACAGGTTCCACTGAGCCTCTGTTGTTCTCACTGTTTGAGGGAGACACAGGGCAGGGCAGGCAGCAGAGGAAGCTAACATGCTAAAGCACAATACAGTATAGTACAGACTGATTTGATTCATTGTTTTTGAAAGTTTGTGGATAAAATAACAGAGCATCACCTCTCCTGATCCAACAGTATTAGAATCCAGGCCACTGGTTTTTACCTTTAGTGAATAAATGTCTCAATAGTTTTGAAGACATCTAACGAACTCGGAGTGAACAGTGAGAAAAGAGCTTTGCCCCTG
Source organism: Hippoglossus hippoglossus (assembly GCF_009819705.1). NCBI lineage: Eukaryota > Metazoa > Chordata > Actinopteri > Pleuronectiformes > Pleuronectidae > Hippoglossus > Hippoglossus hippoglossus. Next base: position 4,059,353 of record NC_047155.1, read on the forward strand.
ATCTACATGAAAGACTTCTGTGGTGCAGCAGCACAAACTGGCAGCAATCCCTGCATTCCTCTATCAGCTGACTACTCCACTGTGTGTGTGTGTGCACAAGGACCATTTATGTGTGTGACAACCAACACACAGACACACACTCACACATAACTCCATCACTGTGGTGCAGGCTTACATGGAAATCTGACACGGACAAGCAACTTGCACATGGGACAGGACACCAAAAACCACACACACACACATTTCTGTTCTTACCTTGTCTACAGGTAGTGGTAACGGAGCCTGGATGACACTGGAAGGAAGAGAGAGGAGAAAACAGTTTGTCACCATGGAAACAGCAGGGAGGGAGGCACTTGGCGTAACCACGGTTACAGAAGAGGTAAAAAATATGCAGCCTCAAATGTGATTATCAGGTTCAAGAGGCACCTGTAACAGCCTCACTGTGCACATGGAGGTGAGCTGTCCACACAACAGAAAAGGTCGGACAGCTACTGGCCCCGTTTTATTTTGAAAACTACAGGGCTGTGTTATAGAATGAATGAGTTAAAGCAGAGACATGATGATGCAGTCAACGGAATTCGCTTCTTTATCGGCCACAACTCGACTACCAGCGGTGAATACAAACAAGTTCCACCTTGACGTTGGTCTAAGAGAAGAAATCCCCGCTCTTACGTTTCACTTTTGTTGTTTCTCGTGCAAAATATGTTTCTCTAACTAAGCAACCAACTGCAGAGTAGACAACCTGCTTCCTGTTTACACCAACAAGCACAGGCCCAGTGTACACAAATGTGAATGGTTACGTTTTCATGTGAATTTGTGTGGAAGGTGATGTTGTGACATTTAGAACACTGTTTTAAAACAAAAATACCATATGAATGTAGCCCGTGACAGTAGTTTCATGGATGGTTAGCAGTAAAATGAGGTCTACCATTTGAGGTATTTATCCAAAGTACTGTATCTCAGAGCACCACAAGGTCAAACAGGTTTGCTTTAGTGAGGGGGGGGGAGATAATCCAGGGTTCACCTGCAAACAGTGAGAGTCCAGGAATGAAGGTAAACTCCACTCAGGGCAAAGTGTAACCTGACTGTTAATGTATAACTACTAAGCAGCGGGAGGAGGAGGTGGAAACTGCAGCAGCTCTGAAAGCAACTATGAGGAAACGATGATTCTGTAACATCTGGTGAAAACTAACGTGAAGTGCTTCTCAGAAGTTATCATGGCAATCTAGTTTATATTTATTTCAATGTCATTGTTTGTCGTTTCCTTTAATATGAATTGTGCAAGGGCAACACATTTCCCAGTAACGACCATGGAACTATGCTTTCTCTTCGACAAACACAAAATGAAAACAAGACTGACAACAAACACGATACAGCTATATTCTTAGGCTTCATGTGTAGAACCGTTGAGCAAGAATAACAACAGACCTGATCCAATGCCACAGCTTTATATCTCAAAGCCAGAGATTGTCTCAACGGACACAAACTGAGCTCAGATCAGCTCAGTCTCTTTTCAGTTAATATGATCCAGAGACTCATTAAGACATAAGCAGAGCCAGAGAAGCTCCCTCAGTCATGACAGTCCTGTGAACTGCAGCAGGTCTGCACAGATTAATTATTCACGGCAGCTCATACAGGCAGCTACAATCTATGTTACTGTTTAACTTGAAGGTCTCATATTGTTAAAAGTGATAATGTCTTTTTTTTTTATTATAAAAATCTTTAAGCAATATTAATACTGTGAAGTTATTAAAACCCTAAAAACACACGCTGCTTTTCAGTCACGCACTGAAGTCCGGACATTTTCCTGAAATGTTCCTGATGTTTGAGTCCATGTGAGGAGAGAGCTGAAAATGTTTCGAAAAATTAACATGCAACAGATGTAAAAACTGGAAGAATACAAATATCTCTGGATGACAAAGAGCTGCCAGACACTTGGGAGACGCTGTCGACGAGCTGTAAACAAAAACACTGCTTTCTGCAGCAAAATGTATACATCGTGTTCTACCCCTCATCTGAGTGTTCCAGATATTTGCTCCTGTTGTTGTGAACTTGTCTGACCTGGACAATCTCCTGCTGCGTTCTCCATACATGAAAGGCAAACCGCGGAAAATGCCCATAAATTTAGGTCCAGACATTTTCCACAGTTTGCCTAAAATGTTGTGTCAAATCTCATGTCAGAGAAATCCACACAGTCCTTAGTCAGAAGCTGGTACTTAAATCGAGTGATCAAAGCATTAGAGAAATCAGGAAAAGTTCCCTCAATTGCTTGTAAACACAAGTGAGAAAAAGGTTCGTCAGGCGTCTGCACTTAACCAAAGAGTCAACCAAGAGAAACAGATTATTTTATAACACAAAAGATTAAGTACAACAGAATTCTACTGTGTCGTCTTACACAGATATCATAAATGACCTAAAGTGAATGATCCAGCAAAATACCTTGTTTTAAAAGAAACAGGAAAAAGATCTGTCTGCTAAGTGTCTTTGTTGAGCATCTTCTGTACGTATTGAATATTGCTAAATGTATGTGATTATGTTGTTGATCATATTTGCTTTACATTTCTATACCTTTGGACCTGCAGTCTGATAAAAATACAACAGAGATACTTCAGGTACAAAGCAATGTTAGTTATTAATCTGAAAAGGCAGGAATGTAGACAGAATTAATAGGTGGGGTGGGAGCAGTACTTTAATTAATGATTTCTGTTTTCTACTTAAGGCCCAGACGTAGTTAAGTGAATTGGATAAAACACTTGAGAGGATAAGCCAATCTTTTAAAGGGACTTCTGTACATTTAGCACCCGTAGAGCAGGTTCTCTGCAGACATCAGAGTTTCTGCTGACGCTGCTCTCCTTCACTGTGACTAACAACCACAGAGCAGCATCATCCATCACCGTGCAGCGTTGTGAGACTTTATGTTTTATCCCGATCTCCTTGCACTGAGTAAAGTGTTTTCATATCCGCGCTGCATTGCATCGAGCTCTGCTGTCTTTCGGCCACTTGACACCCAGGAAGAGAAGACGGTGTCCTTCAGGAAATGCTGTAATCTTCTTATTGAATGAACCAACTTCACTGGCCTTGGATCTTTTAACTTTCCAGTCTCTCCGAGTCACTGGATACCAGTAATGAAGCCATTATTTGTTACAGGGTTTAAAGCAATTTCAATCTCTGTGACTGAAATGTGCACATGTATAACCTCAGTAGCCGGAATGATTATTTGTATATTTGTCTTAGTGGCAAAGCTTGCAGCCTTGTTGAGAGCAATTAATAAGCAACAACTTCAGCTATTATTAAAGCGACTGTCCAAAACTTTTAGCACTTATTTTGTTTTGACTTCTTTCCTTTGGATCCGTTTGAAGAGGACTCTCTTGTCCATAATGACACCCTCTTACTATGTAGTTACAACAATGTTCCAGCTACAATCATTCGGTCACAGCGGTCCGTCTCACTTCGGGGGAGCTGAAACCACGTGTTTCAGACCGAGGCTGAAAAGAGGAGCTGCAGCAATGGACAGTCTGAGGAAAGTGATGCTTTCTGAACACAAGCTTTTTACATATTAACCAAATAATATAAGCATAATATGTCTTTCCTCCACAGCAGGTGTTTAAAGGATCTTCTGTTTACATCAAGCCAATCTATCACCAAAATAACAAGTTTTTAAAACGTGCAGACAAATCACCAGCGCGACACAACCTGAATCCTCACCGACGTCTATTAAGAACATAAAGCTGCAGTGCCGCCGCTCCACAGGAATCAGTCATCCACATCAGATCTAGCCAAGTGTGTTTTGCATGCAGTCCAGCAGACACTCATTATGGAAAACACTGGCAGTAGTTTCCATCTGCTGCCTGCTCACACATCTTTACCACTGAATAGGTTTTACACACTAAACCACAACTCCGACCTGTTCTGGAGACAACGTGGAGATCGTCTCTTACTGTCCTGCACGCGGCTCATTATCAAACCTCGATGCTTATTCAGCACTGACCGAAATATTACTTTAACACTGTCAAAAAACCTGCCAAGCATCGCACCAGATTCAATCTCGTTTACTTTCACAACATTTTATTTGAGTCGAGCTGCTTGTGCTTTTAAAACATTTAACATCAAATTAATTTGCAGAAAACCATTTATATTTCTAAAGTAAGATATCGCAAAAGTATAATTTACCATTTACCGATACCAGTGCTCAAACTATTTGTGGTTCAACTGGCTAATCAATCCTAAATTAAAAGTTTAGATAATTAATTCTGGACATTATGTGCTTTTCTCCATTATTTCACTGTTACATTGGTGAAAACTGTTTGGACTCAATCTGCTGAGTTGTGGGAAATTGTCACAGTTTTCTAGAATGTTTTCAGATTAAACAAATAATGGAGGGAATGTTAAATAACTGGAAATCAAATAAATTCTGGAATTGAAAAAAACAAATAGTTGCAGGTTAGTTTGTGTCTGAAATTTCATAGGACATCAAGGCCTTAGTACTTCAGGATAATTGGACTGATGGATGAACGGACTTCTCCTGGAGGAGCACTAACCTCCACAGAAGTGAACAGGAAGACTATCCTTTTAAAACATTAGTTACTACACAAGTTAACTGCTGCCTCACTTGTTTTCACCTGCATACAACATGAATGACAGACCCAACAGTCACCTGAACGAACCACAAGAAAACACCGTTGGACCGTACACTTTAGACTTTCATCTTCATTTTACGACAGGACATAAATCCCACCTGTTCCTTGAACAGATACTGGGAACAGTTGACGCTTCACAGTGATGTGACACAGATTTAAAGTCATATTAGTATTTAGCTTTAAGGCTGTATCAAGACTCAGCTGCATGTCCCAGCCTGATCAGGAGCATCCGAGTCCTGGTTCAGATTCTTGACAGCAGAGACGTTACCTGTCAGCTCCTCTTCCTGTGCCTCAGCTGGTTGTGTGTCACGGGACAAAGTTCAGGGTTCGGCCTCCATCTCAGTCTGAATCAGCTCCTACTCCTGTGAGAGAAATCAACCCTTTGCTTGTTTCACTTCATTTTCTCAACTAGTTTCTAGCCGAGCAGCTGATACCACAGCGCTTTTCCACACGCGAGTGAAGTCATCCCATCACACAAACTGTATTTCTTTCTACTCTTCGCTCCTCCCCTGCTTTGAGCAATAACAGCTGATTTTCTTCCTTTGACTTGTGCAAGCCTCTGTAGCTCCGCCCCACCTGGCACATGTGAGGAGGACAAACGCTCTCTGCTACAGCGATGTTTCCACACTATCATGGAGGCTAAAGGTATGATAGATAACTAACCTGGTGTGAGGCATTCGTTTCTAAATATTCAACCAATCAATCAAATTATATTTGTATAGCCCATATTCACAAATCAGAATTTGTCTCATGGGGTTTTAACAAGGTGTGACATCCTCTGTTCTGAACCCTCAACAGAGTAAAACTACCCCAAAAAAACTATTAACAGTTGAAAAAATGTAGAAACCTCAGAGAGTCACATGTGAGGGATCCTCTCCCAGGACGGACAGACGTGCAATAGATGCCACATGTAACTGAGAACATCAACAAAACAACAGTTTGTACCATAATGGAAAAGTGTGTCAATGTTTAAAATATTTTCTACATGAGAAAATGTCTGATAGAGAGATGAGAAGTCAATATAAATTTTATAAATCGAATCAACAAGCGGACATTCTCAAGTGGGAGAGTATAACAGTCTCTAGTCTCGTGTGTGTTTAAGGAAATATGGCAGATGGTAAACAATGGTGGTTAAACCTGAAACACTTTGAAGGTGTGACCTCAGTATTAGTCATAGTTTTAATGGGCAGAATCATTTTTTCATCAGATAAAAGAAACCTTAAATTCCCTGTACAACAGCTTTAACTGTGCGATGTATCCAAACAGCAGATTTAGAGATAAAAAAAAACAGTCACTGTTCTGGTGATGTTCTGATCTGTGTTAATATAAATGGATCCTCGTGTGCTGTTCTCTCCGAACGTCACCACGTGTTTAATAAAAATAAATAACGATTCCACTCTGATTCACAGGCGGGAAGCTGCTGCACGTTTTCTAGCCGCACAGTGATGTCACTGCAGGTGTTCTGCATTAGAGAAAAACAAACTAGTATGGGTGTTTTCTCGCAGTTTTTTAGTTTTTTTTAATCACCGACTGTTTTACATCAAATCTAATGGAAGCAACCACAGGCAGCTCCGGTTGCAGCTTTGTATGAGAAACTGTACAACGAAGTTAAAAAAAGTTTTAAACTTAAGAGTTTTACAGCAGAGGTCAAAGGTACATTAATAAAACTATTCCTGTGAGTTTAGAGGTTCACACCTACAGCTGTAAGTAAAGTTAATGACTGAATCACCCTTTGCTTTTCTGTTGTCTGCCTGTGTCTGCCTGTGTCTGTGTGTGTGTGTGTGTGTGTGTGTGTGTGTGTGTGTGTGTGTGTGATGGGATAATCAATGAAAGACAATCATTAAATGAGATTTTACTCATTGTAAATAGAAATAGAAGAGAAAGAGGGACAATGCATAATCCGTGCACATGTTGGATGTATTATATATATTTATATAAACTATATACCATTAATTTGTCCAACCAGAGATGGTTTACACAACACAAAAGATCGTCAGCTTGTTTTTGCTCTGTTGCTTTATGGTTGAACTGTGTACGACGCCCTTTGACTCCTTGTGAAACATATTGACTTTCGTCGGTCACACTGACCATCGGCAGCACCGGGGGGGGGGGATCCCTAACCCTAACCCGTTAAAACGTTTTCACCGCCCTGCCCTGTATGAATGTATATTGCGTTCCTTATGAAACTAAAGTGTACCAGAGAAAGGCCAGAGACACCAGCTGACTAAGCTGCGGCCCAGGACCCATTTGTCCTGGTGGCTTTCACACCTGCACTTATAGCTGTGATCGGATCACCCAGGATGGATGTTAAAGCCAGGTCTGAACAGGACCTTAAAGTTGTGTGTTTTTCAGGTTGTAAGCAAAGCAAAGGACTGAATCAAGCTTTCAAAGGACCGATTTCTCCCCCTGTCTAAATACAGGTGTTCTACTCAGACACAGGGTGACTGAACAAAGCTGTGTTTGGCAGACTTCCAGAGGGCTAATGCTATCACCAGGGAGCAGAAACATTCTTTAGCTATTAATAAAACTGTCTTCACATCCCTCTCTCCAACTCCACTTTATTAGACACAGAGCTGCACACTCCTTGATTATCAAGCTCTCCTTGATTAATGGGAACGTCTACAGGGGTTTTCCTGCATAGGGAATTGCGAGGCGACTGCTTCCGTCAAATTCCGTGCCACCTCCGCCACCCGACAAAATACTAGTACAGTGGAAACCTGTGATCACGTTTGTCCCGGGCAAAATTCATCACTATAAGTGGTTGATTACTATAAATGAATTGCGTCGCGTCTGTATGATATTGACAGAGCTTGAGGGAAAGGTAACGGGGCCACACACACACACACACACACACACACACACACACACACACACACACACACACACACACACACACACACACACACACACACACACACTTCTCTGAACTACCACTACTTAATTTAGGCTTGTTGCTTCACTAAATTACTTTAGTAACTACATTGACAGACAGACAGTGTGATTAAATTAAGGTGGATCTTCCCTGAAAGAAACTTCATCTGCCGACACACAGACAACCTGAGCAGACGTTCAGCCGGTATTCAACATGTCAGGATGCTCGTTTGCATTTCTCTGGACTGAACACTGGACAGCAGAGCAGCAGATGGCAGTGCCCACCATGGCACCGTGGCACGGCATCACACACATACACACAGACAGATTACACATGGTTTCTACAGTAGCCAATTACACACAACCAGTACAGTAAGAAGCTCCACGCTGTGACCACTGCTGGTTTACTATGGCCCAGTTACCTGTAAACACACACATTCACGGTCCTATCGTTTGTGAACAAGGATCCTTCATTCTCCAACTGTCATCGTCAACGTAAACATCAAATAACCACTTGACCAACATCAAGAATAGCTTTCAAATCGCAAAGATTTAAAAAAAGACCCACACACACACACACACACAAATACCCTCGCAGCCTCTGGTCATCCTCATAACAACTAGACTGACAATAATCTCATCACTATGCAAGCAGCAAAGAGTGTGTGTGTGTGTGTGTGTGTGTGTGTGTGTGTGTGTGTGTGTGTGTGTGTGTGTGTGTGTGTGTGTGTGTGTGTGTGTAAAAGCAGACACTCCAGCCATTTAACCACAGAGGAATTTTTTAAAACACAATTTGCAGTAATCATATCATTTGTCACTGGATACTATGCAGTTTTCATGGATCAACATTAAATGATGAGAATGCTTACTCGCTTCGACGGCGTGCCTCCATCCCATCGGGTAAGAAGAGCTTGATTGTTGACACAATGCAGCCATGGGTGACTGGAAACACAGACAAACAACCAGCCTGTTAATGTCACGAGAAACTGGAGCTCTGAAGTAGTCCTTCATCATCAGCGAACAACACCATCACACACCAGTTCGTGGATGCAGTCAACCTCACACATCATACAACTGACACAGTGATGCAGGTTAGAGCTGCGTTAACACCTGACCTCCAATCATCTTCCATCTCAGACTAATCTACCAGGTGCCACAAGGACAAGCACATCCTGTTTGTAGCTAAACTGAAATGAGCTGTCTGGGACTATAGACTGTTTATAAAGTAACGACATGACAGGCCCCCGAAAGGGAAGTAAAATCATCTTGATCGCTAACTAGTGGCTAGTTGTAGATGGGTCCTAAACCCCGCCTCCTTCGTACCTCCATACCATGATCCAAATGAGGTTGCCGTAGGGCAAGATGGTGGCACCCTCATACTGGATATTTCAGCCTAATTTTTTGTACAATGGTTGGAAGTGGACACGTCGTCCATCTTTATTTACAGTCTTTATCTGGGACAGATCAGTACTTAGCTTACTTTGATGTTGCAAATGTTTTCTTCACAAAAATATTTAAACAGTAGCTTACAGCCTACTGTTAACACTTAATGCATAACACAATAAAATCGTACAAGGTTCTGTGTGATTGATGAAGGTTCACTGCTGTAGTTCAGCGGTGACGTGCTTTGGGTATAGAATCAAGTCATCTGGAAATAGCGATGTTCACAGATGAACCTCTAACAGCAGTCTCATAATAAAGGAGGTCCAATGCAGTTTGAAGCCCCCTGGGTGTCTGGTATGAAAGCAATATAAGTGGAGCTGAAAATCTGACCTCAATATCTGCTTTGTGCACATGCACCTTATGTCGTCTATGACCTAAGCAAAATGAGCCCTGCAGCACTCAAGAGGGTTTGTAAAGTGTAATTATTTCAGGGATGTATGTCTCTACAAGGCTGGTAGAGGAAGATGTTCCACATCCCTGTAGCCATTTTTCTTGTTTCTTTTCAATTCTGCAGGGAATATAAAACACGTCTGTGTCTTAACTTGTGTATAAACATATTTCATGTGTGCATGTACCTTTGCGTGTGTTCTCAGTGACGTCGACACCAAACTGAATGATGTCTCCAGAGAGGACCTCGCAGGGTGGACTCTCTTCTGAGCCACGACTCAACCTCTGGCTGTTGATGAATGTCCCGTTGCTGCTTTTCGTGTCCTGCAGGTAGAACTAACACAAAAAAACAGCTGGGTGAAAACCATGAAAGGAAATCACGTCACAACAGGTTCAAATCATTAGCAGAGGAACAAATATGATAAGAGGAAATCACCAAATCAACTGCATCTCATGATGAAATTTCACGACTGTCAATGTAAATTAGAACAGTGTCAGAATAGTGTTTATGCCACTTGACAGCAGCCGAGAGCTGCTTTGCCCAAAACGTCACCATCATCCACGCAATGGTGCAATTTCATTATATATTATTATTAACCACAACAGATTTTAAGAGATGTGATGCAGTCAGGAGAACTGCTGGAAAAGCTGAATGTTTCTTGTGTTGCCCATCTTAGTTTAGATGATAGTGTGCTAACATGTAGAAATGTAAGACAAAGGACAGCTAGGTTATAAATCAAAGTTTTGAACAAATGACATTCAATGAAAAGTCAGGTGATCATCGTGTACACTAAATCCAATCCAAGGACCATCACCGTGCACAAAACCTGATGGCAAACCATCTAGTAGCTGCTCAGCTGTTTGACTCTACACTAAATGGGTAGACCAGCTCAATACACACATGCAGGGATACACACTAAATAAAGCTGGTATTAGTATTTGCTGATTTAGAATTTTGAATGTAAGTGTATTCTTAATTCACAATGAACTCATCACTTCTCTCCTGCCATCAATACCAAGGGCTGCATGACTTCCTGTAAATAATCTAATTCTGATGTCAAACGATAGATCCACAGCCAGGAAATACACATTGAGAGACATTAAGGCAACGTTTCAAGTCATTTAAAAAGGCACTTAAACAATTCACACAGCATGAATCAATGAGAACAACAACTTTGAAGTACAGAAATCCCAAAGGAATCCCCTCAACTTTGTTTCATTCACTTATCATCCTGAATGAAAACACACATACATGCTGGAATATTAAAGTCACAGAAAGAGGGAAATGAAATGTATAAACACACACACACACACGTAGATCGACTTAACAACAGCTGACAGCAGCATCAAACAGACAGAGAAACAAACATGCACATAAAACAACAAAAATAATGCGGGTGTGTACAGACAAACACAGGATGAAACACTAACAAGTAAACAAAAACACACACAGACACAGTGAGGTACAAGATTACACACACAAACACACACAGTTAGCGTTAGCCTGCGGCCTGTCTGCCTGTCGTTCCAGGAGTTTCATTCATCAGCTCTTAGCTCTCCGTCATCACTAAACGCCTCTGTCGACCTACCAGAGAGAGAGAGACTGAGAACTGAGAGGTAGAGATAGAGCGAGGTAGAGAGAGATGCCGAGACCGACTTCGCTGTTTATCCGACTGCAGCGTGCTACAAAAAGCTACCAGTTCACAGCTCATGATGTCTATACCCTCACACACAGACACACACATTTACCTCCTGTCCCCATGGTAACCTGGTGACGGGGGGGAGGGACCTAACTATAGAGCTTTTCACCCAGCAACAACACACACACACATTCTGCGTCACACACACCTCACATATGGCTCTCGCAGACTTATATACCTAGTCTCTCTCTCTCACACACACACACACACACACACACACACACACACACACACACACACACACACACACACACACACACACACACACACACACACACACACACACACACACACACACACACACACACACACACACACACACACGTCGATACTCTGGGTGTAAAAGGAATTCAGTTACCAGCATATCAGCCAATACATATATTTTTTTAAATGGTAATGATTCCTAAGATTTCGTTATCAAACCTTTGTGACAAATAAATGTAATTGAGGGTTGATATTTGACAGTTTAAACCTTATTATATGAAACTATAAATAACAATAAAACAGATATAACCAAATATATAGAACTTGACATAAGAAAATAAACCTGCTGACATAAATGCTCTTATTTGCATTTTTATTCTGTGAAATGAAATTTTCATATCAGCAAACAAATGAAGTGCTCAGCCTCAGCCGAGGACTCACCAGTGTTACACCGCACTCTGTGACATAAACCAGTCTGACAGAGAGGTTTGCCCGACTCATTTCAAATTTATGACTGGCCTGTTTCCTGTGACATATCTGGCACTGGACTTTTTGGGGTTGATCTTCCAAAGTTCCAGACACTTTCACTCGTCGTGGTTTTTCCGGTGCAAATAATAATCACACAAACGCACCACTTTTCAAACCAGTCTACAACTCCTGACTGACATTCAGCACCACCAGCATTCCAGCACCGCTTTCACCCACGAAATGCACATTTCTCAGGGAAACACTGCGTCCCTTTATCCCTCCGTCTTCCTCCACCCTCTGTCTCTCTCCCTCATTAGTGTCAACTAAATGAATGCCATGTAATTGTGTTTGGAGTTTAATTTGCCCTTTGCCTGCAAAAGCAGTGCAAACCATCAGTGGGCAGGCAACAGGCACGACAACCACTTAACCAGTCAGCAGGTCAACACATGACACCAGTTCTGTTGGACAATACATACGCATAATGTTCATTAGACTTGGGGCTCTTTCATGCTCAACAGATGAAGCCGTCTGTCCGTATGCAGCGTTCGTTAACTAATGGAGTTATTATATATATATATACAAATACATTTAGTATATGTTTATTTTAGTTGAATCTATTACTGACCCTTTAACACAAAAAAGAGGGTTTCTCATTCCAAACTGATTCCCTCACTTGGTTCTCTGGGGTTCGACCTGCACAGCTAGAATTTACACAGGAAGAGAGGACTACTGGATTAGGGTAAAATTAGATGAAAGGATGATGAAATTATTTTTGCATAATCTGTCTCTATAAAACCTCATAATGATGAATTAATTACAAACGTTGTAAGTAACAAGGTTATAAATGCCAACTAAGTTTAGTTTACATTTTGTTAAGTTTGAAGCTGGTGAAAAGATGATTTTAAATATGAGATATAGGTTAATTACACAGCTCATTCTAATGTTTGTAACAATGTATTATTAACAATTATTCACTTGAGATATTTGTAAATATCACAAATAGCAAGAAATGCATAAGCACAGCAGCAAAATGGAGGCAACAACAGGAGAGCAGGTATTAGGTCATACTTTATGTTGCGTGGGCTGCATTAGAAACAAGAAACTGTCGGGAAAGTGTCAATATGAAGTCTTAGCCCCGGAGATAAAGTGGAAAGTTAAAGGACAAACAAAGAAGCAGCCATGAAATTTGTTTTAATAATTAACGGCTGTACAAATATGAAAGGCTCCTTTGTGGAGCTGGATGTCAGAGAACTGGTCACACCACAGGACTGGAGTGAGGCGTGAGACTTTGTTAATGTATGAATTGGTCATGCTGAAGAAGGCAAGTCATGACTGGTATGATAAATGTGTTATATTAACAAGGACCATGAATTAATATCAGCTTTCGATCTGACTCCACTGTTCAAACACACTCTGTTCCATGTTGACTGTCTCTACCAAGCTCTCCTTTAGTTATCACTGTAGATAGAGACATCAATGTATTTCCAAACTTGAATCTCCTCTTCCACCGTTTACACCGGATCCAACAGCGTCTGAATTCATTTTAACTGAGAGATACTTTTACCACCAGAAAAGTAGTAAACCTTCCTCTGTGGGTGAAGCCTGCCTCTCTGAACATTGCTGATCGGTCACTACACTAGTACCATTAAGGGGTTGTGGGGTATATACCTGAGCCATGAGGCCACCAGGGCATCCCATGCTGCATTGTTTTTTAAACCCACAGCTTGTTTAGCTTTTAGCTTGTGGTAGAGAATCAGGATGGAGCAGCCCATAAGATTTTATGACAGGCATTAATTTGGTCGACATTAAATGCGCGTACCGCTGAATGGCAACTGTGGTGCTTTTGCGACATCAGCGCACTAATTTGCTCGCTGTGGAACAACAATCACATTGGCCGGGAGATACTTTCAGAAGTGGAAAAGCTACTGTACTTTACTTCCTGGAAAATCTAAGTTCCAAAAAGTTTTGGAGGAGAGATATAGTTATATCTAATTACTTTGTATTTGTATTGAAATAACAGCTTGTTTTTCATGAGCTAGTTCATACAAGTACTGAAAGTTCAAAACTATCAACTACATAATTACTGGTATGACATGAATAAGATTAACTGTGGGAAAGCGACATTGGTGCGAAAGAATCAGACAGAAATAAGATAAAACTCTGTCAGAGCTGATCTGTGCGAAGAAGAGAAGGAAACACAGTGATGATACAGAGTGGAGCTTCTACCTCACACAGGATTTCTGGCCTAACCGACACCAGCTTGCAGAGAACAAACACAGGCCAGACAGCAGATGAGCTTATTTTAGGCCAGAATGTTTTGTGTATACTGCTTTTTACTGATGATATTTAGCGTTGGCGCTTAGCAAATCCACCCGAGCAATTTTTCACATTCACAAATTCAACTTGCATTTGCAGCAAAATGGTCGAGAGCCCAGCAGCTGTAGAAGAGTGGTGGAGAAAACTCTGGAGTAAAGAAAGGATGGCATATTTAGCTCAAACGTAGTGGAACCATTTCGGACGGTGCTGCAGTGCTCGCATGACATTTTGCAACTTCCACACACGCCACCAGCCAGAGCATGAAGTTATGTCTAATGTACGTGTTGAAATACTGCGTAGTGCAACACGCCAGTGACAGAATTTGCACACCATTCGTTATCCTTAAACCATCTCGCTCTCTCCCGCTCTGTGCGATTCTTTTGTTTAGTGATAACTCGCAGTGCTTTTTAACAGGGGGAAATGAAAAAAACTGGCAGCGAATTTACAGGTTGTGATGCACGTCTGAAAGAGGCTGTAGATGGAGAGAGAGCAGCAGAGATTGTTGATCCTGGAGTGTGTCGGAGCAGAGAGCCAGCTGACTGAAGCCTGGACTCCTGCCACCAGTTCCAAAACAGGCGGTTTGCTGCCACTGGCAAACAGAAAGAGGGTTTTATGAGTCTGCATGTGAGAATATTGCTGCAGCACAGTGTGTGTGTGTGTGTTTCCTTGAAAGGTTGTGCGCTGGTGAGTGCAGATTTCGGATACAGATTTTTGCAGGCTATTTTTAATGGTCTACATAAATAATTTAACAATCATTTAGGGAATAAATAAAGCAAAAAATGAAAACTACTTTAGAATACAGCTTCTCTAATGTGAGGATTTGGATTGCCAGCTTTGTAATCTTTCGGTTTTGGATTGTTGGACGGACAAAACAAGACATCTGAAAACATTCCCGACAATCTTTTCAAACTGCTGGACATTTTGGAAGATTTTCTGACATTATACATTTATATTAAATAAAAAGCAATAATGAAAACAGCTAAACGATTCACCCCCCATTCTCAATAAAGGTATCTCATTAAAGCTATGGTGGGTAATCCTAGAATAGCCGGCAAGAGCAGGCTTCAGCTTGAAAAGATTTAACAATACACCCCACCCCCTCCTATTGGCCCTCTCCTCGAAGCTACGACCCCAAAAACACATTTAGTCTCCAGTTGTCACAGCCGAACAACTGCTAGAAGACGACTTTTCTGTGACTCCCTTGCTAACTTCTTTCTATCGTGTCTGGTTCAGCGGCGGACGACTCTCCGGCTGAAGACTCCGGTCATGCGCAGTGAGAGAACGGACAGAATGTGGACAAGCAGGCAGGTCAACAACAAACAAAGGCAGCAGCACTCCTGTTTAAAGAAGGGTTGAGGACGACTTGTTTCACCAGAACCTACTGGTGCATCAACTTCAGGCTATTCTGCTCCACTTGAACAGCTGGCATGTTAGTTCACCTGCAACCCTCCATGCTGATGTCTTCCTGCAGTATTACCATCACCAGTGTTTCCTATTAACTACCTAGATTGTGGCGACCCACCACATGTATTTCTGTGGGATATCAGGGCGACAGTATATCTGAACACAAACATGCAGATTTACCAACAGTGCCTTATTCCTTCACACACAGACATAAATAAAAAGTTAAAGAGCTGTGTCCTGTTTGTGGACCAGCGTTCCTGTTCTTTGTTGGCATGTGTTACCAAGCCATGGAAGAGTGATACCAGACAGAAGCTCTGCTCTGCTGTCAGCACTGCTCCCCCCCCCCGGCTGGCTGGTTGACTGACTGAGTAGCTCTCTGTTCGTCCTAAACACAAACCAACTAAAGGCGGATGAATGATGCTGTATTAAAACAGCACCCCGGCTAAGTGACTAACTGACTGGCTCCCTGAATGTAGCTTCTCTCTTGCAGCAGAGTTCACTCTGTTGCAGTGTGGATGCCGCAGAGAAGCTGTACAAAGTTTTGAGCCTGAAGTTGTCATGCACCTGCTAACACTGCAGCTTATGATAAACGAGGACATTAGTATTCAGGGGTCATCATCAGTAAGTTGAAGACTGGTCTGCAAAACTGCATCTGAAGGACATTCAAGAAAACTTGGCTCCGGCCTGAGATGATTCAAGGACCTGCTGCACACGTTGGAGAAGATGCTTAAACGGAAGCGTGCCCTGAACATGTATGCAGGGGAACATGGGAAGTTTGCATTTAAACCATCAAACAATTGGACGTCATCTCAAGATTTTATCAAGATACTACGCACTGTTTAAGAAGTGACACTTGGGATGAGCCAGACAGAGGCCTGTGTACTGTCTCATCCAACCTGGCTCACTGAGTAAGAAATTACAGTCCATCCATTATCTATACCGAGGAGGAAGCAGAAGAACCCTGAGAAAACCCACACAGACACGGTGACAACGTGCAAACTCAACACAGTAAGAAAAAACTCGGACCAGAAAGAAACACCTTCTGCGATGGTCAGTTTATCTTGAAAAGTTCAGAAATGGCGAGCAGCAGCTTTATTCTCATTATATGTCTTTTTGTTTTGTTTATTTCAGATTTATACAAGTTCGAAATCTACAACAGTCATAGAGATAAACAACTGGAAAGAAGGATTATCCCTTAGTGAAGCCCAGTACATGCTTCTACTTGCTGACTGGTATTTACGCCTGTTTCAGCCATGAGGTTTCAAATTGATAAAGCGTAGAAACCATTCTTTCAAACTAAGATTACAGTCTGGGTTTCCCCTGCATTCTTTTCACTTCTCAATTCTAATTCCTGCACAGAGCGCAAACCAAACGTGACGCTGGCCTAAAGAGAAATGCTGCAAATGTGGATGTGAAGTACTGCATCGCATGGAGGTACACAGCATAGTGCATGGTCGCCAGCAGTGAAAAGAGAGGAGGACAAATTTAGCGCCTACATTGTAACACAGCAGCACTGATGCAGCAGTATGTGCATTCGCTAACACAGTACCAAAATAACAAGTAGGACATTTCACCGTTCAACTAGCAAATTCAAATAAATGAGCAAATTAATCAGCAAAATTCTTTAGCAAAACGGGAATTTGAATAGAAGCTTTAATCAGATAATTCTTCTGACTTTTTCATGTTCAGTGTCAGAGCTGCGTGTTTGGAGTAACATAGTTCTCACATGTTACAACTATGTCTGCTGGAAGGATAAACCTGGTGTGATCCGGTCAACTGGCACGTGTAGAGGATTCAGTGTAAACACTCAGGGGATGAATGAATGACTGGCTGGATAAATCCAAGTGATACAGCAGTATTACCGAGACCTAAATCTGGTCTAATCTGCTGCGTATCTGCCTGAGCACATGACCAAGTGACTGACAGGCCGTTAAGAGGTTTCTGAGTGGCGGACTGACAGGCTGCTTGGTTTAGTCACATAACTGCCCTGTCTCGAGTCCAAGGACGATTCTTAGATAGCATTTTAAATGTAGGGGGAGAATTTTTCACTCCCAAAGTTATAACAATGTTAAAAAATGACTTTTGTTTGTATTATTTGTATTTTAAATGCAATTTTAATGTCTTCTTCTACGTTTTTCTACTCAACCGATGCTTCTGTAAAGGTCTAACTACACTCTCCACTTCCTCCCACGATCCAGAAATAAAGCCAAAGTATCCCAGATAAAAACGCTGCCATCTTACTTATTTCAATTCAGAGACTGTGCAGTTCAGATCCAGGACAGGAGCTGCAAACCTGAGGTCCCAGCGATACACACACTTGACCAATCATGAGACAGTTTCATACCATTTTCATAATATCAAAAAAACTAGAGGTGCACTCGTATCGTCCGTCTTTATATACAGGCTATGGTCCATACCATAAAAGAACTGTAGTTTTTGTCTTGTTATCATGGAATGTAAACAAACTTCAGCTGCGCTTGACATACTGCTGCTGTAGCAGTGATGATATGCATAAAAGAACTATAAATGGAAACAATCCAGTGATGACGTCTCCTCTACTAAAACAATTATAAATACCATGTATCACTAATCATATTTCCATCTTTACAAAGCTACAGAGGAAGGAAGGAGTACACAACCGTAGATGACACAGCACTGACTTCTCATTTGACTGTCAGAGAAACTAGTTGTCTGGTCTGATCTGACCATCCTGTGATGATGGCTGCTGCTTAAATAAGAACACACTTCATTATTTTCTCTCCAAGAGCCCTTCAGATATCCATCCCACCAGCTGTGCTCATGTCAATTAGCTCATCCTTCCTTCACAGGAGTCAGTGTCAAAGCAGAGGTCCCAGCAGGAGGTCATGACATCGGAAGGCCACAGTGCAAAACCTGTAATCTCGGGGTTACAGGTCTCAATCCTCCTCCCAATCATTTTTTTCGGTGAACTATCCCTTTAAGAGGAGTCAGAGAAATGAAAGTAGCAGTAATCTGAAAAACCTGATTGTGCTGTCGGCCGCTCAGAATGAAAGAGTGAGGGGTCTTTGGAGTCGCTCACAGTCTCACAGCAGAAGTACACCGTGCTCTGTTGTACAGAATACCATCAATAACAGAGCAATCTGCTGGATCACTGAGCCGACTGATTGGTTCATCAATCACGGGACGCGAAGAATCCCACCTGTTATACTCCAGTGCGCCCTTATCTCTCAAGATGGGAGGTGAAAAGTTTCAACTTTTTAAGCACCAACGCCACCAGAAAGGCAGTGTCATGTGCAGTTTACAATTAAATTTGATGTTGTTCTACTTTTTGTTCCTTGGGGGGGGGGGGGGGCAACGCAGCACAGTGACAAACTTACAGCAAACTCCTTCTTCACAACTATACCTGCGCAGAGTGAAACTGTTGGTTGGTTTAGACCAAATTCAAACTGCAGACTCACGTGACACAAACCGTACTGCAAGAGGAACTCCTGAGGTATTGGTTAGGCAACACAGGTCTGTGTGTGTGTGTAAGAATGACTAGTGTTTAGAGTCTAGTTGTAGTTTAAATGCAGTGTATGTATTTGTATGCACTTGCCATGTGTTCAAATTTATTAACTCTGAACACAAAACCTGACCATATTTGATGTGGCTTTAAATTCACAACAATTTGACAGTGAAATATATACAGGTAAACAGAGGTTTAACTAAACTGAATTAAGGAGCATACAGTGTCTATTGTGAATCCTTCACCACTGACACATATTCAGATCCGGTCAGGGACCAGAGTCGTTCAACTGAGAGAAAACTGACTAAGTTAATCAGTTCAAAGAAGAACCAGCACAGTCATAAAATCCTCAGTGATAAACCAATAACAATCGTTGATCCTCTTTTTAATCCAGTTCAAAACACTGGTGGATCATAAGTGCCAATAAATGTATGTTGGTGTGTGCATGTTGGTCAAGCCACGTGTGTGTCCATTTATCCCTGAAGAGAGGAAAGGATGACGCCACTGATGTCATTATAAATAGCTTATGCTGTGACCTCACACATGCACACACACACACACAGCGGGTTAGTGTGCGGCTGTCTCAGCCTGTTCAACCTGTTCTACAGTGAAACTACAGACAGATTCTACAGCCTGATGTGCCTGCTTCAGCATTTAGATCTATTTAATTAAATAACAGTTTGATTTCCCAGTCAGGGATTAAGTCAAGTTAAGACTAAACCAAGTCTCGTCCGCTCCTCAATGGACACACACACTGTATTTTGTTTAAATCCAGGACAGGTATGAAACGTAACCTCATTCTTTCCGGTTCTCAACAATTAGTTTGCCTTTCATATTTTGTGATGATAAATACTGCCAAGCCATCACACTGGTACGGCACGCACTGTAGGCATGTTGTGCATCGGTGAAAACGTGGTGGAAGGCGGTGACAGTGCTGCAGACATTTTTCAGCCAATCTACGAGGACTAAGTCTGAAGTGCAGTTTAAATTTTTGGTTTTGCAGATCACGCCGGGGCAACAGTTTGAATGCAAAGCGAGTTAACTTTTAGCTCAGGGCATGATGTGGGGACTTTGGAATGGGGGAAAATGTCTTGTCAATAATGTAAACTGAAGCTTTCAGCGTTATTTATTCCTGTAAAGACACAGCACAGAGCATGTTGTTGTGCTGTTGTTTACCAGTTTGGCACATTAAACACAAGCTGTAGTTAGGTCATCAACCAACAGTGTTTTTTCAATTATAATATGACAATCGTCTATTTGGTTGTAAAAATGTTCCAGCAGGAGAAACACTACTGACTCTTATACAAGACTCCTCTGTATTCATGTCAGATGTTGGCTGTCTGTGCATGTGGATACTGCGTATGTCCCTGTGTGTGGGAGAGTGGGAGAGATAATAATAACACCAATATTATAAATAAAGTTGTTTCAGTGTATGTATCAATACTTTTAGATTTCTAATCCATTATCATTTTTGAACACTATAATCACGATGATAACCGTTTCATCTCAAGTACAGAACTATGCATGTCTGGAAAATGATTGTGACAAAATACTTGCTCTGGTGTCTTTTGTCACTTAGATAAAATAATAGTTTTAACACTCGCACCATTCCTGACAGAGAGGACTTAGTTATTTCAATTATGAAACAAATGTCTTAAGATCCGTTGGTGGCAGCTCCTCTGCAGCTTTTCTCTATTTGTTATGCTTTGATCATTTTTTTGTATAATCTTCCTTATTTAGTGCACCAACTGTTTTTCCTTAAGTGTTCTTTGTCTTCAAGTCATTAGTGAAATGAAGATGACAGGTCAAGTTAGACAAATATCAAACAGTCAAATTTAAGTTAACCTTTGTGGGCTTTAAAAATCTGTGGAACTGCCCCTAACAGACACAAACTGGTTGTAGAACGGCTCGTAAGTATTAGGACATGCATCCGAACCTCTACGGTTGTTGAAGTACGGTGGAAACAGAAAACAAGGGCCAGGATCGTAACCTAAACAAGTTGTGAAAGGCTACATGTATTGAACGTTTCCGTTTATGGTGATTTGGTTGAGAAGGGCCATGTTTGTCATATTTCATTAATTCGTGTTTGTACTTGGATGTCACATGACTCATGTGTTGCTTGTTAATTGGGCATGGTTTTGGAACACTGTGCTCATGGAGGATAGATGTTTTGGCCGAGGTGCAACATAAATCCAGAACTGATCCAGACTTTATTTCCTCTGCTCTGGTTCAGCTTTTCTAGCTCGAGGAACAGCATCTGCGCCTTTCTACACATGGTCCCTCGAGTTTTAGAAACATTTCCTGTGCTCAACTGGGATTACATGCTACTTTCCCCCAGTAGTGTTGGATATATGTAGAGAAAGCAACAGATTTAAATTTCCCTTTAAAACGTGCATAATGTGAACACACCAAGTGAAACTTTTCAGGTCTGACCAGAGTTCACACTAAGTTTTGCTCCAGGGTGTAATCGTGTAAAAGAACATGTCTGTGCTTGGGACAGCCCCTGGTAGTCGACAGGTGGTTGTTGTGAAGTCTGCGAGGCATCATAAGCCGTTTTCAGACATCAACTCCCCGAAAAAATGACCACACAATGGTGTCCAGACTTTTGTTCAGAGTTTGACTTTCACGATGAATGCAGCAGGAAGATTCTCTGGTCAGACGAGTTCACAACAACACAAATCTCAGGAGCGTTAAGGTAAGGGGTGGAGCAGCATGCAGGAAGGCAGGAAGGAACACGCGTTCACACATACAGCCACTCAGGATCATTTCAAGAGATTAGTGCACGTCTGAAAGCAGCTATAAAGGATTTCCTATTGGAGAATCATGGAGTACTTGATTCTGACTTTTCATTGAAAGACAAAACATAGCTATGGGGAAACTGTGCGTAGATTTCCACCTGGTTCACCTGAAAGCCAATCCTGTGGGGAAACAACAGTATTCAAAGTCAGCTCGTCATCATCCTCTTCTCTTACCTTGCCGGTCTTGTGGTCGAACCACACAAGGGCATGATTCCTGGACAGCACCTTGCAGTCGAAGGTGGCATTGTTCTGGGCCGGACGACACCGAGCCACCGACCTGCCGATCTTGACGGGCTCCTCCAGGTACACATGCCGCTCCTGGAACGGATGCGAGTTGGGTCGGCAGGTGAACACGGCCAGCGCCGAAGGCATTGACTTTGGCTTGAGAGTATTACTCCAACCGGACACGAGGGACACGTTTTCTTGATCCAGAGTGGCAGGCTTGTGTTGCAATCCCCAAAGAATAATCTACAATATACGTGGCCCGTGTGTAGGCAGAGCTGTTAGTCCTTTAAGCTTCTAGGCACTAACTAATAGACATTGTCCCCTGCGCACGGTCCGGGCTGTACTGCTTTCCCACGGTTTGCAACTAAACTCTGGTGCGTTTGGGAAAAGTGAAAATAAAAAACAAACCAACAGGTATAAAAGAGACAAGACATTCCCTTCACTCACTGTCCACCAAAGCTACATAACGACACTTAACTCCGGCAGCAGGCACTATGTACAGACCAGGGTGCCATGTGTCAAGACATACATGACTGAGTATAGCACTGACAGTCTGGCAAACAGCCTTCCACGTCCATCAAACTCCTCCAGCACTGGGGCAGGAGACGGAAGCCGGTGGGGCCGCCACGGACTCGATCGTCGGTCCCCTCCAGAGACAGCAGCAGCTTCCCACCAGTTAATGGACACTGTCGACTCCAAAGCCCGACCAGTGCAGTAAACTGAACCTGGTGTCTGTCAGTGGCAGGAGAGCAGATTAGTGCGCGCTTTCGAAGCTGGGTCGAGTCTCGTCTTGCAGCAAGCTAACGAGAAGCTGTCTCACACCCCAACGAGCCGCACGGGGATCGGCTCGCACACGTCCGTGGGAGAGAGGGAGGGGGGGGGGGGCTCAGTAAAGTGTCATCTGTGGAGTATTCCTCGTGTACAGCCTGTCATGACCCTGATACAGGGGCTCCTAGCTAGCCACCCAGCGTTACCACTCCCTCCCGAGAACACCTAGAAGACCGCTAGCACACACACACACACCTAGCAGGGACTTTTAACAGTCAACACAACCACGAGTTTTTAAACAGTAGCGTGTCAATAAGCGCTTCGCCGCCGGACACACTGAGGCTAAGTCCCGGCCTGAAATCAGGTGGCGCGGAGCCGGGATGAACCGGGGATTAGCAGGTTCCACTAAAAAATGCTAATTGGCTAGCTCGCTAGTGGACAGGCGAAGAGCGCTAGCGGCCGGCCAACAGTTACCTGGCGTTGTACCAGGCGAGCTAGGCTAGGCTAGGCTAGGCTAATGAGTGCTGACAAACTTATCGTCCGGGTCCTCGAACGCGTTCTCCTCTCCCGCCTCGAGCGGTTCGCTGGCCGGCTGGAGGCGCAATGCCATCCCCGTCTGCCCGAGCGGGTAGAACGCGCGCGATAGCCCGTGGTCCGTGGCTACTACGACCGTTAGCGCGGAGCGGGTGAGTTAGCGCGCAGCTAGCCGGCTAACTGACAGTCGGGGCAGAAGCAGACGCGGAAAAATCAGGGGAGTTTCTCCGCTGCGGCTCCTCGCGCATCACAGCAGCCGCGACAATCATCCAGGGGGGGGGGGGGCGGACAAAAAGCCTGGTTCGAGCCGCACGTCGAGCCGTCGTCGTCTTCTTCTATCTTCTATCTCTGTCCCAGGTCGTGTCTCCCCCGAGGCGGTTCGGGATTAAACCCGTCGCCTTGCTACAGTTTTCTGGGAGGAATCTGTAAGAAGTTGTCCTCCTCCGCAAGTCCGGGCCGCCATAGTGTAACTAGAGAGCAGACAGGCGTGGTGCGTTCACTGCCCCGCTCACTTCCACTCGCTGCTTACATCACTACACATTATAGCAAGGGGGGGGGGGGGGGGGACTTCGGTTCTACTGTGTTGTTATGATGATAATAAAAGTGGTAAACAAATAAATCATAAGTCAAAATCACCCCCCGAGGGCCCCTGTGCAAAATGTTATAAGATAAGAAATCCTTTATTAGTTCCACAAGGGGGGGATTTCACAGTGTTACAGCAGCAAGAGTCAAAGGACACCAGCAAGTGGGTGTAAGGAATATAAAACATATATAGAATCATATGAATGTAATAATTAAACCAGTTTATATACAGTGTAAAGACAGGAGTGAATATATGCAGTGTGAGGATATTTACATGAGCCGTTTATATTGCACAGACTGATGCATATTGCACAGCTGAGACTTGAAAATGTTTTTTTAAAAAGTGCAGTCCAGTGATGGTGAATGTTGTTTTATTAGCCTATACCCAATTTATACTTTTTTTTATCCTCGTTTAGTTTTTGAGATTCTATACTTTTTATTTCATTGTATTTATTTGCTGCTTCTGCTTATTGTTTAGATTCTAGTGTTTCTATTTCATTGCTATTTACCGGGACCTCAGTACTTAGTTTTGTTAATTCTGATTTACCCCATGTTTCGGAATAACAATACAAATTCTTGAATCTTGAACTTGCAAAAAAAATTGAGGGTTAATAGTTTATGTCATGTCAACATCCTCAAGGGTTTGACCTTGGTCAGGAAAAAATGCCGATGTGAATATTTTTTTCGTTTTGGGGAATATTGAGGACATTTTCCCACTATTTCCTTACATTTCATACCCTAAAGAATCAATAAATGATTAAAGAAAAGAAAGTAAAACCATACCTGTGAATCAAAGCAAACATCGATAAAGATCTGTGGCTGTCCTCCACCTACAAAGTGGAATTAAGCAAAATCTCCTCATCTTCCTACATTGCTACCGAGTGGCATCCAATAATATCAGCTGAAATAAACTATTATTATTTAACAATTCTAAATAACAAATGAATAAATAACATTATTGTCTGTAAATTCAAATAATAGTAATTAGTCGGAAAATAATTAATCTGTGAAAATGTTAAAAAAAAATTGATCTGCCCCCTGATCCGGATGCACATCAGAATTAAATGGGTTCTTCCCTCCCCCCATGTTCCATCCTTCAACCAAATGAATCTGTTCAGTTGTTTTTTCATAATCTTTCTAACAAACAAACAAACAAAACATAATCTCCTTAGCAGAGGTATGAGAGATATTATAAATAATTCAAACAGTCTTTAGTTGCAGTCTGATAGTTCTCTTATGATGGAATAATTTCGACCCATTCCAAGTTTTTTTAATTAATTACTTGACACACTGCAATTGATAAAACAAACGTTACAACAAACAAACACAATATGAAATCTCTAGAAGACAAGAATACAAGATGGAGTTGGATGGATGTTGTTGTTATTGTAGTTCAATGGTGCAAATTTCCATAGAATATTCAATGAATCACATAATGTAGACTGAAATGATTCAGCAAAAACACCTGAGGGTGTTTCCTGATGAAATTAGGGCAGTAGCTAATCTAGGCCTTCTTAAAATTGTGACTCACAGTTCTGATTTAATAAGTCAACATTTTAACCTAATATCTTTTACCCTGTGTATTTTCATTGTTGTCAGTCAAATGATCTTATCTGGGGTTTTTTCCTTTTTCTGTATAAAATTGGGTTCCACAGTAAACTGTGCATTTAGCCATAGATCTAAACAGGGAATGTTTTAGATTAAAATGTGGTATTTGGACTATACAGATAAATAAAAACTGTATGGAAATCAAAAAAGATCATGCAACTGATACGGTAATTTAAAATACAACAGATTTTGGTCAATATTGTTAGATGTTCTAAATAACCTGTAAATAATTAGAAGTACAGGAATTACAGGAAAATTACTGGTTTGCCACAATTATGTGACTGCGGTTGAGTTTCTATAAAAAGGACATTGAATGATTCCTTCACTACTTTACTTTTCATTAGACCACATTCATAATACACCACTGAAACCATGAGTTTAACTCACAGTGCATTGAGCTCAGAATGAAAGATCAGTTCATATGTTTTGTATGCAGGTGACTTGGTTTTCGGACTGGGACAGCAGGGTGGGGTGGGGTCACGTGTGAGGAGATCATATTCTGCTTATGACTCCAGAAAAAGCCCCCCCACCCCCCACCCCCGTTCCAGTGGACTGACAGCTGAGACCAAATCAATGCTGCACCAGACAATAGAATAATAAAGTAGGGGAGGAAAAAACAGGGCTGCACCTGAAATCATTCACGATTAAACATTAATGTTTTTTATTTTGTTCATCTGTCCAACATTTTTGCCAATTAGGCTGCTTATATGTTGTACGATTGTGAAGTGGATAAAATAATAATAACAATAATTATAACTTTAAGGTGCTGACCAGTCTAAATTAGCAGAAGACGGGATATAAAGTTTTCTTAGAGTTTAGCTCTTTATTCATTGATTGATGGTGACATTGGGAACGAGAATGGCACTCATGACAACATATTTAAATTGACTAGATCGGTATTATTATTTGGATCTGCACCAAATTGCACTCACATCAGTCCTCTAAATATCTATATAATAATATGTAAAAATAGTCTATGGCTGCTGTCTTTGTGTAATCTTGCTTAGAAACAAGCGGACAGGGGTGAAAACATAACCTCTTGGCGGAGGCAACAACTGCACCTCATGATACTGTTTTTACACAAAAGGAAGTTTCAGGATTCAGATGGTTTCTGTAGCACCCCCATTCGGAAAACTGTTCCCACAATTGAAGTGGATCTCTCTGTCCCGTGTGCCGGGCCTTTCCCATGTGGTCCTGCAGGAATGACAAGCCTGAAGGTTGAAGCAGGCTTCACTTCAGGATCAAACTGATTATCAGCCTGGTCCAAATATACCAGAGTGAAGGACGAGACAAGGACTGAGGGACTAACGCAGACTGTCAGGATCAATCACACCAGGCCTGTGCAGTCTTATGATATGTCAGGTTTTCTATCAGGATCACAAAGTCTCACAGTTTTAGTCGAAATGGTTCAGGTTTAGGTCCGGTGGACATATTCATGGTATATAGTTCCTGGTCCGATAGTCCCTGCAGCCCGGCTCAGCCCTGACACAGATCCAACCAGGGACCAGCTGTCACCGCGCTAACAATCTGACTATTATTTAAGATTTAACAACATACTGTGTTGAGCTGCTTAGCCCAGTTTGACCCACTTAACACTTTTCAGTAATTCTATAAGATGCTGCAGTTCACTTTACATTTCACCTGTATTGTATTTCACGATTATTTGTTCAGCAATAAAGGTATCAAGTCTTTATAGGGTTAAATGAAAAATTTGACTTCATTGGATTTCATATTTATTTAATCATTTTATAGTAAATGCTTCACCTGCAACAAACTGATTCCACATTAAAGTCAATATGATGAAAAGTTCTAAAACTGCTTACAAAAGAATGGAAGTCTACTTTTCCAAAGACAAATGGTAAACTCCAGCTGAGGATCATACGATTGTCAGACGCAGACAAGTTAGAATCGTGTCTACGTTTATTTGTTTAGTATGTATTGATTTCTGCATAAATTATTTTATTTATATTTACTCTTTGTTCTGTAATGTGAATTATTATTTTTTCCTTTTAGACCATGGTATAAAACCAAACAAAAGTTAGAAACAATTAAAACAAAACAAGTAAATACAATATATGGAATTAGTTTAGTAGTAGCTGTTATAATATTTAGTATTATTTTACTGTTATACAGTTTTATTAATTTTCCATGTATAAGTTTGATTTATATAAATAGTTGTGATGGATTTCTACACTCAGGGGACGTGAGCAGTGTTTCTTTTTTATCTGCTTATCTATAATAAGGTGGATTTGTGTCACAACTTGGGCAAACAGTGGGTGAACCCCTGCTGTCTGTGAGCACCCCCACTCTGTTTCATCCATCTGCTTGCTCAGTAATTGACCTATTAATGGATTTAGATAAAGCTGATTTACTGCCTTGTTCCTGACTCAGACGAAGAGCTGGGCTGCATTTAAAAAAGTAATTAATTTAGTGTTGCAAGTTTTACTCAGAGTTGATGATGAGAGGGAGAACAGATCCAGCAGAATGGACTCGAGTTGCTTCCAACAAGCACAAATTCCAAATCACTTTATAAATGGGGATGATTCAAAAGTTTAGATTCAGATTTAAACATTTTGACGTCACCTAAAAAGTGCAGCAAGTGTGTCAAAAATTATATTATAAAAAAGACAGTTAAAGTTGATATGTGACTTAATATATCATAATACTGACATTCAAAGGAAATATATGATTTATTATATCATAACAATGACAGTTAAAGTAAATATGAGACTTAATGGTTCATAATAATCGCATTAAAGGTAAACATGTGACTTAATATATCATAATAATGACATTCAAAGTAAATATATGATTCAGTATATCATAGTAATGACAGTTAAAGTAAATATGAGACTTAATGGTTCATAATAATGACATTCAAGTTAAATATGTGACTTAATATATCATAATAATGACATTAAAGTAAATATATGATTTAGTATGTCGTAGGAATGATATTAAAAGTAAAAACGAGACTTAATGGTTCCTAATATTCACAGTTAAAGTAAATATCTGATTTAATATATCATCATTTTAACCTACAATGAGTATTTCCTCTGTTCATTCATCACTTTTCTGTCTCCAGCGTCACTCATCGCTGCCAGGGACGACCTTACGCGCTGACGTCGCTCGTTCATCCCCCGTGACGTCAGCACGTAGGCACGCTCCTGCTGCTATGCTAACCCGATGCTAACTTGTAGCCGAGCGGCTGCAGCTTGTGTCCGCTTCTTCTGCTGTTTCCCGCGGGGACACGAACCGCAATCACCGGTAAACTCGTTCGCTTAACCCGGAGCGTCTGCGCGTCCGTGTCGGGCCCGCGCCATGGCCCTGCAAGGCCCGGAGGAGCTGGGGGAGCAGGTCGAGGAGCCGGAGGATCTGGACGACCAGGACGCTAGTAGCATCTCCCCGGCCGAGGAGATAACGCTGCCCCCTGGGCCCGGAGGGGACGAGGAGCCGGGGCAGACGCTCCTCCTGCCGTGGGACCGCTTCTCCACCTGGCTGCACTGCATCTGTGTGGTGGGCTTCGACCTGGAGCTGGGGCAGGCGGTGGAGGTGATAACACGTCCCAGTTAGCGGTTGTCCACGGCGCAGACTAATTCCTGGACGCTACCGCACAGACATCTCACGCAGCTGTGTGTGGTTGTTGTTTTAGTCATAGACGGAGACACACGAATGCTCCAACAACAAATTTCAATTTAAGATTTACCTGACATTGTTTAAGAAGATTGTGTGTGTGTGTGTGTGTGTGTGTGTGTGTGTGTGTGTGTGTGTGTGTCTGTGTGTGTGTGTGTGTGTGTGTGTGTGTTTCCGTGTGTGTGTGTGTTTCCCCATTCCTGGAGTTATTCTGTTAACAGCAGCCACAACATCACCTTTACTGATTTGACACACACACACACACACACACACACTAAACTTTGGGAGTTGAACTGGTGAGTTTTCTCCCCGTTGGATTCATCGCTGACCACAAAGCAAATAATGACCTTAAAAGTAAATATGAGACAGTTAATGTAACCGTGTGACTTAAACTTTGGGGATTTGAACTGGTGTGTTTCCTCTTCAATGACAACAAGCACCTGTTGTCCTCACGTGATGTTTGAATGCAGACATTGTGCGGTAACCTCCTTAATAACATCCTGCCTGTGGTTAACAAGGTGACACACAACGACCTGTCTTTAAACTCTCGTGGGTTCCAACCGCTTCACTTTATCCAATTATCAGATCAGGTGTTCTCTCATGAGTCCCACTGTGGGGGAAGCCACCGTGTTGCAGCAGCAAAAAGGGAATCGACAAATATGTGCAATGGCAACAAACATTGTCCATCTCACAGTTATTCTCTCCACTGAGAGGTTGAGTTTTAAATGTATAAAATGGGAGCAAATTTTCCAACTTAAGTGCCCAGGACCCATAGAAACATTTAGCTAGATCAACAGTTTGTAGCAGAGTAAGAAAAGAGAAAATCATCACATTTGAGAAACTGGAACCAGTGAAATTAGGTCATTTATGCTTAAATCATCACACACATAATTACCAAACGTTTTGCTGATTTATTTTCTCTCAATCGTCTAATACTCTCATTTGTTACTCTACATTTCATCACATTGTCCACAAACAAAATGAGGAGATACACTCTTCTAAATCCTTTACTTTAAAGCAAGTTGTAAAAGTGGTCCACTTTTGGTACTGATGGCAGAATAGAACATTTTATGACACCTTAGTGAGGGGGTAGAGCGGTCGTCCTCTAACCAGAAGGTCGGCGGTTCAATCTCCGTCCTCCCCATCTGCATGCTGAAGTGTCCTTGGGCAAGATACTGAACCCCGAATTGCCCCTCATAGACAAAGTGGTGCCCATAGATGCACTGTATGAATGTGTGTGTGTGAATGGCTATGAACTGTACTGTAAAGCACTTTGAGTGGTCAACAAGACTAGAAAAGCTCTATATAAATACAGATCAACTATTTAAACTAGTTCATATTGATATTTACAATATATACAAGCATTAGAACTTCTAGAACATGACAGTTTTGGTTCTGTATAAATAAATCTGACATGACATAAATGACATATAGCAAAATACTGGAAATGTATGTGAAGTCAATTCAGTAACAAGTTTTGACAAAATATGTCATCAAGTCCAGTAAAATGACAGAGAGGAGTTAGAGAAAGTAACGACCCAGTGACCGTGATTGAAGAGACAAATGTATGTTTGAAAAGATGTTTGAAGTTTAAACAACTTGGTGGTGAAGCAAGTGGTGCTAAACAAATGTTGTGGCTTGGAGTTTGTGGCTTGATGAGCTGGTGTTGTGTGGTAACTCTGTTCCTCTGTGTTCCAGGTCATTTATCCTCATCATTCCAAACTGTCTGAGAAAGAGGTGAGTTAAACTGACTTGTTAAAAAAATGGGTTTGACTTTACTAAGTTCACTGAATCCTACAAGATCTGAGCTGTAAATTATTTTATATTATTTGTCACCATTTCTCAACTGCAGTTTGTTGTGTGTCATTGTCGGGGGTGTGGATAAGTGCATCGACCTGTGATGATGCGATGAAAAGGACAAAATCTAAATCTAAATGTTGCTGCTTTCTTTCAGAAAACAAGTATCTGCTACCTTTCCTTCCCCGACTCAAACTCAGGTGAGTTCCTGTTTCAGCCTTTTGAATTTCCACATTAAATGTTAGCATTGCCTGATTGGGGAATATACAGTGCAGGCGCAGGGTATCATGCCTCCGATGCTGTTCATTTATAGTGATAAGATATTCATATATATGATAAGAAGTAGTCCATACAACATGTTGTCTTACCACGTCTGATGGCAATAGTTCAAAAAAATTGTCCTGACGGCCTCGCTCGATGGAGCAGTGAGACGTCGGCTGCTATATAAAGGACAAAGCATTAATTAGCATGCTTTTAATGAATGTGACACTAGTCTGAAGGTAGATATGAGTACGGACTGGTTTGTACACTCACTCGTCCACAATCGTCTCTCTGGAGTTGTGCATCTGAATCAAGTGTGTGTTTTCCTGCAGCTGTGTGTTGTTGACTGAGTCATCAGGTGGTAAACATGACAAACCTGCTGCCCTCAGGGTGGAGACAGAATCAGGACACAGTGCCTATCGGGCTGCTATTTATATAACTTTGTGCTTGTATACACAGACAGGGCGGGGGGGGGGACATAACCCTTTTGGAGGAGATAGGAATCTGCAGATGCAAAATGAAAACAAAGGTGTAATCCATGAATGTTATAAAACTCTTCTCAGGCACTTGATCAACCAATCAGACACCTGGAGATCTGGGGAAATATGGCAACAGTTAATTTTCCTTATGTGATGACAAAATATATTCTCTAATGCTTCACTGTGTCCATTTTGTTCCTGAGGTCCTCAGCGCTGCAGACGCTCTCTCCTACTCAGATTAAAGAAATACGCACAAGTAAAATGAATTGAGCCATCCGAGCGTGTGAAGTCGGTTCAGTCTGAGAATCAGAGTTGTGGATCAAACGCAACCCGACTGCACGGTGTCATGGAGCCTTGGCTCAGAACCATTTATATATTTCTCCCTCTCACTTTCCTCTGGCATTTCTGCTTGAGAATGTGCAGAGGTCCCCGGAGGTTAAAGGCCAGTTGATGACTCATCGTCGACTTCCCGCTTCCACTTTTATTCCTCTTCCTGTTTGTCCCGAAATCAGGAAGAGCCACTCGACACGAACGAAAATAAATCTGTATCAAGTCAAAATGTCAACCCTCTTAACGTCTTTCTACAACTAGTTTACAGAGGTGTAGATCATGGACAATGTAAAAACTAATAAATATAAAGGTACGATTTATAGAACGTTGATTAAATCACTAGAATCGGATATGGAATGTTGCAGATGTATTTAAATACATCTTAACCCCGGTCAATCTGAACATAGACCGTACAGTTAGTCGTGCTGCTTTTATGTAGTGAAATTTAACACTATGTTTCTCTCTGCTGCGTTTCCAGGTTGCCTTGGCGACACCCAGTTCTGCTTCCGCTTCCGTCAGGGCTCAAACAGGAAGTCATCACTCAGCTGCTTCCTGGAAACCACAGACCGGGACGCACCGCCATGTCTGAAGGTCGGGAAATACACACACACGCTGTCATAGATGAGATTTTCAGTCATTTTCTGGTTCTGGACTCTCGTCAAAATCTGTGTTAACACGAACTACAGAAAGGCAACATCTGGCCTAAAACATACATGTTCTGTTTTATTCTTAAGAGAAGTAAACAACAGAAAAAACACAATGTTTGTCCACTCATTGAACAGTGCTGGGAAATAAAACTGTGCCACAATCAAAATGAATTGCTGACACCTGATATACAATGATGCTGTTATTTTAAACGGTGTGTGTGTGTGTGTGTGTGTGTGTGTGTGTGTGTGTGTGTGTGTGTGTGTGTGTGTGTGTGTGTGTGTGTGTGTGTGTGTGTGTGTGTGTGTGTGTGTGTGTGTGTGTGTGTGTGTGTGTGTGTGTTTTGCAGAGGGAACAGGGCCACTACTACGGCTACGTGTATTTCCGTCAGGTGCGGGATAAATCTCTGAAGAGGGGATACTTCCAGAAGGTCAGTGTCAATCTCTGGAGTCTCTGCAGTTCAGATCCATCGGCATGTGATAGAAAACTGAACACCACCAGTCAAACAGTCAGTTAGTTGTTCTTTATTAGTTCACCGGGTAAAACTCGGTGTAGCCGACAACATCTCGTCACACCAGTCGCTCTGTTACTGTCACCGTTTCCACTAATGGATTATTATGTTTCTGGAGATGCACTTCCTGTTTAGCCACGCATTTTCGTAGACAACCAGACACATACGCTCAATGTTAGTTACAGATATGGACGAAGCCTTCTGTCCACGCTCTGCTTTTACTTTGTCCGTCTTTGCGCACGTCTTCCGAAAGCTTGTGTTTATTGACGAAACAGAAGAAACGGAGCCGTAGCAGCAGAAGTCCTTGTGGGCAGTGCAGCAAATAGTTTAAGCAAGACGACCTTAGGACACGAGGAAGAAATTTCACCATGGGAGGGAACTTTTTGAGGAGAGTCTCCATGAGTTAGTTAGTCAACACAGCTTTCACAAACACACACTTTCCCCCTGTCGTTGTCACAGCAGGTATATTTCAGTTTAGTGGCCGCAGGTGATTTATTGTGTTGTAATCTCTGAATCTGTCCACTTCTCTCCATCAGTCCCTGGTCCTGATCAGCAAGCGGCCCTATGTGACCTTCTTCCACTCGCTGTTAAAGATCATGGCTCCAGAATACTTTGAGAAACAGGAGCCCTGTCTGGAGGCCGGTCAGTCCAATGCACAATGTCTACTTTTCTGCTTGTTGGGGGGGGGGGGGTGGATTCAGATTCTGATTGATAATGTTCCATGTGTTTGTTCCACAGCTTGTAATGACATAGACCGCTGGCCGACACCCCATCCCGGACGGATTCTAACGCTGCCCATTATGGGAGTGGTCATCAAGGTACACACACGCACACACACAATCAATAGATGGACACCAGTAGGTTTCATTTGTAGCAGTTGGTTAAGCACAGGGGACACAAAACATTACTC
The DNA here is from genome assembly GCF_009819705.1 of Hippoglossus hippoglossus. Classification (NCBI taxonomy): domain Eukaryota; kingdom Metazoa; phylum Chordata; class Actinopteri; order Pleuronectiformes; family Pleuronectidae; genus Hippoglossus; species Hippoglossus hippoglossus. The sequence continues at coordinate 4,093,348 of NC_047155.1, forward strand.
CACAACACTTCATTTACATATGGTTTGTACATCAAGGCCCAACTGTCCCCTTCACTTCAATCAAGCTGCACACACTCATAGATATCAGTCCTCTGAAGATACTCTAGATATCTTTGATTAATAATTATTCCCTGGGAAAATGTTTGTTTATTGAGGAATCCTGCTGAAATACAAACCGTGGTGAAAATATACATCACCTCCTTGGCGGAGGTAACCAGCTGTGGCACGTTTACTACCGTGCGATCTTTGATTAAAACAAACGGGTGCAGGGCAGAATGAATATTTAGTGGTCTGTGTTAAACTGGTTTGTGATGAGCATCTGAACTGTGGCTGTGTCGGATCTTTGTGCTGCTGCAGGTTCGTATCCCGACATCTTACGACAAACCAGGAACCTCACAGCTGGTCCAGTCCTCCCAGGTGATCACACACAAAAATGCACTAACACACATTTTCTTTAAGATTTTTTAACTGTTTCTCATTAATTCTTCTAAGTGAAGGAGTTGTTTCTTCCAACTTTTTGTATTTTGTGACTGAAGTGTGTGAATTTACCCTGAACATGTGATTCTCGCAGCTGAAATGGAGTCTGGTTGTTTTTTCAGAGTGACAGTCTGGTGTCCATCGTGCTCCCAACCATCCATGAAGTTGACCTCTTCAGGTGAGACCTGCAGGTCCAAGTGTTGGTCTTCACAGTTCACATGCATGTCCTGTCACCACCTGCTGTTCAAAGTCAGCACTGCAGCAGTAGCAGGCACAGTCTGGACTGGGAGGGTTGTTTACCTCTCAGTCCCAGTTAGAGAATATCTATCAGAACTAGTATTTATGGGACAAAATAAAGCTTTACATATTCTCTAAGATCAATATCGGCCGGCAAAAATGAATTTGTCCCATTACAAGCTCTAAACTTGTTATATTTGTTATAATATATTTTCATAATCTCTCTCCAGGTGTTTCTACCCGGTCTTCTTCCACATCCAGATGCTGTGGGAGTTAGTGTTGTTGGGGGAGGCGCTTGTCGTGATGGCGCCGTCGCCAGCAGAGTCATCAGATACGGTCCTGGCACTGGTCAGGTGAGTCGATAGACACGGGTCACTCTGCCAGCAGCCGCTTTACAATTCAATATGTATTCTGAGGTTGTGTCTTTTAAATTCTGGAGAAGAATTAAAATGACTTGAAATGCAATCGTCGTGTCTCTGATCCAGTAAATTTCACATCTTAAATTCGGTGTTTAAAATCAGTTTTTGTAGTTTCTTGGTGACCTATTGGCACTGACTGGTTACATACATGCAGATATGTCTGATCTGCCATTTGTTTCATAAATATTTTAAATTATAAGGTTTCATTTCTGCGTAGAAGTTCACTGATCTACCTTAACAGGCATCTGTAAAATGCTGCCGGGCTTAACTCTGCAGCTCAATCAGGCTTTTACATTTACATTGATCTGTGTCGTGTGTCTCTCTCTGCAGCTGCATCTCTCCCCTGCGCTACTGCAGCGACTTCCGACCGTACTTCACCATCCACGACAGTGAATTTAAGGAGTACACCACCCGGACTCAGGCTCCGTGAGTAAAGATGAACCAGCACAGCGGCTAGCGTGCTGCCCTTTAGCAAGGCACTGTATAAATAGATTTGTAGGAAGACAAATAAAATGCTGTGTGTCAGATTTATCAGCATTTACCTGATGATTGTGGAGTCACCTGTGTTCTCTCTCCATCGACAGGCCGTCAGTCATTCTAGGAGTGACCAATCCTTTTTTTGCTAAAACGCTGCAGCACTGGCCGCACATCATCCGCATCGGAGACATGAAGCAAGCAGGTAGATTTGCGTTCACGCACGCAACCCTCCAGAAAGTTTCAGAAGAATGTCCAGACTTAAGCGCACGTCTGACAGCAGCTTGCATTGTCTGTTCTTCTCAGGTGAGATGGCCAAGCAGATGAAAGTGAAGAAACTGAAAAACCTCAAAACTCTGGACTCTAAACCTGGTAAATGCTTCTAACTTCTCCTCTTTGTCGTTATAATTTGTTAACGCTATGTGGCACTTCACATGACACACGAGTGACTCTCTCACAAACTCACATTCACACTTGTGAGGCAGCAGATTATCCACCAGGGGGCGCTTTGAGATCAACTCCCCTGTCAAACCCACCATGATGTCACCCATTGGTTTGTGAGCTGAATTTGGCATTTTGTTCAGCGCCATCTTGGTTTTATGAAAGCAGAAGTAACCATATTTGGAGGAACAGGGGGTGGAGCCTGACCAAGAGCTGGAAGTCACAGCACACCCGCTTAGCTGTCAATCACACTGTATCTACGCCCTGGTTCACACACATCATCGCTGTATCGAAAAAGACTTGAAACTGGAGATTGAGACAATAAACTCCACAGGAAAAAGTTTACTGACGTTATTAATCAAGTCAGTCGTAGATTTTTCATCTTCTGACTTCTTTCAAAACCAGTGGAGTTGCCTTCTGCTGGTCATTCCAGAGAATGCAGGATTCATACCTCCATATACCTTCAATTGCATAATGTCTTCGGGTTCTCCGTCAATCTGTTCATCCCATTCTTGTGAACACGATATGTCAAGAACACTTTGAGGGAATTTCTTCAACTGTGGTACAAAGGTTCGGTTTGACTCAAGGATGAACTGATGAGGATTTGGTGGTCGAAGGTCACGTTGAACTTGTAAACAACCGCAGGGCAGTAATTGTTCTATACAGTCTATGGATCAGCTTTAGTTTCCTGATGTTTGTGTGTTTTGCAGGTGTGTACACTGCATACAAGCCATATCTCAACAAAGATGAAGAAATCATCAAACAGCTTCAGAAGGTAAGACAACGTCTCCTCTCGATTTCCTACACAGGGTTTCCCCGTTCATCAAACAGGCCGTGCACTTCAGCCCAAGTGGCTTTTGTAGCAGTCACAGATAAATGAAGAAGTGGAACATGACTTTCACTAATGATGGATCTGTGATGAGGGGACATCTGATGAAGACAAGTCGTGAAGGTGTCGATCATTTTTGTTCCTTGATTCTCAGGGTGTTCAACAAAAGAGACCCTCAGCGGCCCAGAATGCAATTCTTCGACGCTACTTCCTAGAACTGACTCAGAGCTTCATCATCCCACTGGTAACAACAATTAAAACATGTTTTTGTTTCTCTGTGTTTCAGAGGAAGGTGATGATTCATTGTGATACTGTGTTTTGTCTTCGGGTGTTTCTTTTAATGCATTGATACGTAAAGCAATTTACACCAGATACCTCATTAAGAGGGACCTTTTCTGGAGGATTCTCATCCCCCATGTTGAGAGAGAGAGAGATCACCTCTTTATGTTTTCTGTCAGTGCTGCTGCAGGTTTGAGCTGAAGTAATGAAATGTGTGTTTGTGTGTGTGTGTGATAGGAGCGGTATGTGGCAAGTCTCATGCCTCTCCAGAAGTCCATCAGTCCCTGGAAGAGTCCTCCTCAGCTCCGACAGTTCATCCAGCAGGACTTCATGAAGACACTGGAGAAAGCTGGACCTCAGCTCACATCCAGACTGAAAGGAGACTGGATAGGACTCTACAGGTTCTCACACACGCACACAGTTGTAATTAGAGCCTGACTGATTTTGTCATAAGGGTTTGTTTATATATCAGAACTTTTACTCCTTAATATCGATATCAGCATTGGCCCCTAAAAAAACAAAGAATCTGTCAGGGTCTATTTCTAATATTGATAAACTATGAAATCCCACTGGAACAGTTACTTTCCTGGAAGTGTTTCTCTAGATCTATTGTAAAAGTTTTCTACTTTATATATAGACTCTGTCACATGATTAATGAAATGTACAGTTTCCAGAGCATCACGTGGACTCCTGTGTTTTGTGTTGCAGAAATTTCCTCAAGTCTCCCAACTTTGACGGCTGGTTCCGCAACAGGAGGAGAGAGATGACCCAGAAACTGGAGGCTCTGCACCTGGAGGCGCTTTGTGAGGAGGTGAGGAGGGAGGGGTGAGGACAGGGCCTGGTCTCAGAGGACGTGGTCTACGCAGTCCTCCGTAGAAGGTCCGGTCTGCGGAGGATTTCCCATTTGCGTCACAAGCTTGTCTCACTCTTAGCGTTGCATGGTTAGCAACTTGTTAGCATCGTCACCAGGGGGCAATGAATCCTCGGATAGTTTTGCCTGAGAAGGATCCACCTGTTGGATCTTTGTTTCTCCAGAGTAGAAGGACGTCACTTTATAATGTCAACACACCTAATATCACCGTTTCATTTTGATTGTATGTTATTTTTTGCCGTTAATTCGCTTAGAGCTTCTTTACCTCACTGAAGAATGAGATATACAGGACCGACTGTCAGTCAGGTTTGTGTGGAGCAAACTGAAACAGTCCATCAAACTGGTCCAGCAGAATCCATGTTCATTATCTTTAAAGCCAAGAAGGATGGATACAATAAGACTCAACATCTCTCTCGCTCCTGTCTTTTGTTTGAAGGATCTGCAGGTGAGAGTCCAGAAGCACACAGAGGTGGAGACGGTTGATCTGGTTCTGAAGCTGAAGGATAAACTGGTGAGTACAAACTAGTCCAAGGCTCAAACAACTGCTTATACAGTTACTACTACTAATGTGATGGTACTTGCACTGCTCTGACTAATAACACCTACACCACTGCTGGTACTGCTAATGCTCCTCCTACGCCATGCCAGTCTGCAGTTTTATGCATTAAAGCAGGATTACTAACCCTAGCTGTAGGTTGTTTTCTGTGTGTTTTTTGAAAGATCTTAAATGGAACCTGAATAAACTTTGTTCACATAAACATGAACGTGCCTCTCTGCTGCAGGGTCAGGCGGAGAGGGAGCAGCTCCCGGTGCGCCCGGGGACCCTGGCCAAGCTGAAGGCCCACATCGACGCAGTCATCCTGGCCTTACCTGAGGACCTGCAGGGCATTCTCCACAAGCCCTCCACTCCCTGACCTTTGACCCTCAGCCTGAAACTCTAACGCCACTTTGAGGGGGGGCAGAAAGTCTCCTCCCTGGTGGCCCCCGGGTAGAGGGGCCCCCGTGCACTCAGACTGAGGAGCCCCTGCTCGGGTTCAACATGGAAAGCACATGGAATTTTTGTTTTACCAATTTATACAACTCAATTCAGTTTTTCCCCCCCCCCCCCCCCGCTACTGTTTTATTAAGAGGATTTTTTGTTGTTGTTTTTTAAATCACAGAAACATTAAGTGAAGAAAAGAGCGAGTGACACATTTCTAATTCATCGGGTGTTTGCTCTTTTCAAACATGACGCATTAACTTAAGTGTATCTGAGCCGACACAGGATTTGTCATCACCGTCATGGAAGCAGGAAAACGACCCCCTGCTGACCTTTGACCCTCAGTGTTTTTAACCTGTTGACGTTTTTTATTTTTACTTTTTTAACTTGACGATGGAGTGCTGCAGGCAGAACTGACTCTGGAGTTTTTCCATCCATTTCTAAAAAAAAATTATGTTTTTTAAAAGAAGTGCACTTCATCGCTGACTGGACCAGTGTGCCCTTCACACACACACACACTGACACTTTTATGCAAACAAACTGAACCGAGCAGAGCCGAGCAGTGCTTTATAATTCAATTTTACTAAAACGTTATCCTAACAAACACACAACATTAGGCACCAGCGACCCTGTAAGAACTGTCAGTACATGTCTCTCATCTGAAGTGCTGATGAGCAAATCCTCTTCCCTGTATTCATGTTGACGCTGTCTGAGAAAGTTTGATTTGGTTTTGATTCTATTTCATTTCTGACGTTTGTGTCACTGCTGTGTGAAAAAGCTTATTTTTGTGTGCGGGTTGAAGAAAGTCTTCAGAACGCTGAAAATCTGTTTCTGCCAAGAATGAAGGGAAAAAAATTTAAGCTAAAAAAAAGTCTGAAAAAACTCAAGTTCAAAATGGCCCAGGTCAAAATTATGAAAACTTTGAGGTGGTAATGATCTCTATAGAGCATTTATCAAAACTATGTGAAGTTAATTGTGACTAAGACGAATGAGGTTTATCAAGAAAAGCGTTTGTTTCAGTCTGATATCTACTGACATAATATTTCTGTTTTTCTCCACCTCCAATGTGATCGTGTCCCAGGACAGACGTTCACACCAGGTCTGAACGGGGTCTGAGTCTCAATCTGTGTCTGAAAGAAAACTTAACTTAACATTCATTCTTTATTCTCACTCTGAATTAAATACGTTCTGCTGAAGAGTCACTAGAGTTCACCTCTTTCCTGCTCAGGATATCTTCCCTTCAGACATGAGTGTAGTTCTTCCTGAGCAAGGGAACGACACAGATGCTTTGTCGAACTAAATCAGAAAATATTTAGATTCCTGTTAAATAAATAAACCCAACAAACGTATTCAGTTCTAATAAAAACACTAGAAAATTTAACCCTTCAACTACAACGTGTGTTTAATTTACATTAATGTAAAACTGTTTTCCAAGTCGAGCTGAAGATTTTTGGGTTAACGGGAAGTTTTTGTGGTTTTGGTCAATTAAGCTTTTTAATTTTTTCCTTTATTAACACTAACACAGAGTCTTAGATAATCTGGTTAAATTCTTTTTCCATTTTGAAGTGAAGGGGCCAAAATGTGAATATTCCCCCTAACAGTACAAAACAAAAGGATTTATTCTATTGACAGCAATAACGCTTTCACAGGTCATTTCATTGATTCTGGTCTTGGTATTTCCAGAGTGTAAATGACTTAATGGCAGAGTTTATTTCTCAAATAGTAGGAAGTGGTTAGTAAGTTGACGTCTGCATTTCAAAATATGACTCGTCTGGAAAAGTCGACCACACTCCTTGTCAGACATGGATTACGTCATGTGGTGGTGTTATGTTTGGGGGCGGGGGGGGCATTTTCTTTTAAGCCATGATGTAACTCATGTTTGATGAATGCTCTGAAATTTGCCTTTTTTTTTGTTTTTTTTTTGTCGAGCAGATAATTGTAAAGAAAAGTAACAGGAGTATGAGCTGGTTGGAAAAACCTGTGACATCTGGTTGTTGGGCAACCATGTAAGTTTTCTATTTGTGAAAAGATAACTTTTTATCAACTTTTCCATGGAGGGCTGTTTGTCCTCGATGTAATACTCTGTAGAGGAGAGGACTTTTGTACATAACGGTGTAAAGTGACATGTTGGCCCTGATGTGAGGATGTACAATAATTATTTTGCTATGACAACAGATGTGTTGCTAAATACAGAGTTATAAATGAGAATTTCTTCATATAATGTTTATTTAATTCCGATGCTGTTGACACACTTTGACATTTTGAATCTGTTGCTCATTCGCTAACAGACTCGACGAGAATGTATTTGATCGTTTCACTCCCCTCGAAAAAACATCTGGCTGAAGTCGACAGCTGTTAATTAGTGACATTAAGGTCCCTTTATTTATTGGTGTCTGTGTCGATGACCAATACTAATACGCTCTCTTATCAGAAAGGATCCATCGTGAACAGTTTACCGAAACCACAGGTTAAATTAAGGAGCGCGAGGTAACATCGAATACGGATCAAAACTACATTTTGCAGTATAACTATAGAAAATAATAAAAGATGTTCAGCAAGTAGCCTGATACAAGCTTTTACACAGCTGCACATATTTGATGACACTGTTTCTGTTTGAAGCCATAACCACTTCACTGAAGCCCCGATACTGCAGTTTTAATAAAGAAATGACGACGTGACGGACGTGTCGATGAAGTTGATCTTTATTGACGCTCACATGATGCCGACAGTTGATGTTTTTTAATCAAATGCAAAGATGTCGACCGCAGTCTTGTGTTCATTTGATTGGAACTTGAACATTGTTTGAATCCTCTCGATGCCGAGTGGAGTTCATCCGCACTGCAGTGTCGTGATGTCGCTCAGAGCACACATCTGTTCCCTTGAGTCCAATTCAGCTGCAGCACATTGCACACACTCGTAGATCTCAGTTCCCTAAATATGTCCCATATGTTCCTCACTTAAGGAAAAGTGAGGAATCAAATAAAAAAGTGACACAAATCCAAAGTGTGAGTAAAAATGAACTGAACATTTAGAATCCAGGGTATTACTGAGAATATTCAGCACTGTTTATGTGTAAATATAATAATTTTTATCAAATCGTTTGATTTGATATTGATAAATGCTGATTATTGCTTCATTCTGAGTTATGATTGGATGATTAAACGAGGAACAGCGGATGCAGCTTGCTCTTCATCTGCTTGTGTATGTTTCACGGAAGCTCTCCTCCCTGTCTGTTCTTACTCTCCTCCTCTCTGAAAACCCTCCTGCTCTTCTCTCCCCTCAGTCCACGCCCCCTCCCCCTCCCCCTCCCCCTTTTTCTGATTGGCTGTTGCTCCTGCATCTCGTATGTGTCCTCCAACAGCACGTTTCCACTGAGAGAGTAGTTGATGTTGGACCAAGTAAGGACAGAGCCACGGGACGTCCTAGAGACACAAACACAATATATTAAACTATATATTATAATGTATTATTCTGTACTATATACTTTTCCATACTGCAGTATATACTATACCATAATATAATATTGATAATCAAGAAATCAAAACCACAATTTGAACAGATTTGCTGCAGCCTGATTGTGAGTTAGTAAAGGAACTGATTCTGTTCCTTTACACTTGTGAGGAACCTCATTGACACGATGGGTTCTGTGACCCTGAACCTGAACTGTCATAAATCAATGACACACACACACACACACACACACACACACACACGTTCTTACCTGTAGGCACTGGGCCTCATGTATTGGAGGATTTCTCTGTAGTTTACAGGATAATCCCACATCTGGACGTCTGTCAACTGGCCATCAAATCCTGGAACATAGATCACAGGCTCTTTTCCCTGTGGAAACTGAACACACACACACACACAGCAGGGAGATAATGTTAGAGACAGTGATGAAGATTTAAGATGATTAATACGACACAACAAATCAAGAGTTTATTGTTTTTTGAGCCACATGTTTTGTGTCTTTGGAAAAAAAAACGTGTGTGTGTGGAGTGGAAGTAAAGTAAGAGTTTCCTTATTCTCCCAGAAATTTCAAAGCAACACTATTCAACTTTTTTCACCTTAAAGCAGCAGCTTGATTAAAGTGAGTTTGATGTTTGAGTGAGAACAGGGAGAAAGTTTCCTCCTTCACTCCCTGAGCGTCTGTTCTCTGTAACTCTGGTGAGTGGGTTCGATCTCCTGTGAGAAGAACTGACTGAGAGTCACAGCTTCAACTGTCACAATCAGCTGCAGCGAGTTGAAGAGTGAAGCTGAACTGTCTATCAGTTAAAAACACTCAGAAGTTATTAAAAACCCGAGTTTATCTCCAATATTCAGCAGGAAACTGTTAAAATGTGAAGAATTCTAAACAGTTTGGTGGATTTGTTATAGCAGCAGCTCCTCTGGTTCAGGAAGCAGAGGATCATGGGTAATATCCTCCGTTGAGTTGTGTTTCAGGTCCCAGACACAGGCAGAGCTCCTCTCAACACATTGAGAAACTTTAGTTTTTTCTCTAAACCAGCTACTTTCAGACTTGCACTGAACAGTTTGTCTCTGTATGTGTGAACACAAATGTCCGAGTGAGGGCGTCTCCTCCGGGCTTTCTGCGGACTTTCTCCGCCTGGATCCCGGGTGTAAAGTCCGCAGAAAGCCCGGAGGAGTTGATGTGAGAACACAGCAGCAGATCCTCCGCAGGATTCACCGCAAGCGAGTGGGTGTGTTGATGACGAACGCACACACAAAAAGAAGAAAACAAATATCTCAGGATGAGAAAGCAGTGACACACACGAAGAAGACAAAGACGTCAAGAGAGTTTGACACCCCCAGAGGTCATGTCTGAAAACCACTTGGACACGAGGCCCAACAGAAGGAACCACCACCTGGACTTGTCTCCCTCCTCACCTGAGAGGGCAGCATCTTCCTGACGCTCATGTTTGAGCCGCTGAACACCTGCGCCACTTTCTTCACACTGTCCACGGTGAGGCAGACTCTGGTCCATATGTCCGGGGCAAGAACTCCTGGCCACAATTGAATGCAGGGTTGGAAGGTTTGTGAGTAATAAATCTCCTCACAGGTCAGTGAGTAGTAAAGACTGGTACTGGCTCCCAGAGTCACAGGGTGTGAGCTGGATGGGAAGAGTTTGAGGAGTGGGGGGTTTCTTGTTGTCGAAAAGTCATTGAGGTAACGCAGACACACAGAAAAACCTGCAGGATGCAAATGAGGGAGTGTTGATTTACAAATTCAAGTTAAAAGCACAATCTGTAATTCTATGCAACAAGTCTTTAAGTTTGAAACATGTTGGAATAATAACATCTGGAATAAGGTAATAGCAACACAACTCAACAAAATATAGCATATAATATATATATATATATATATCATCGTTGGTGGACATTTTAATGGATTAAAGTTTCATATTACACCTTTAAGTAAATACCACATGGACAACTCTGTCTGGTTTTGTACTTTGTCAGTCACCTGTAGTTGAAAGTGGCGTGGTCCAAGGGGTGGTGGTCCAAGGGGTGGTGGTGGTCTTAGGGGTGGTGGTGGTGGTCTTAGGGGTGGTGGTGGTCCAAGGGGTGGTGGTGGTCTTAGGGGTGGTGGTGGTGGTCTTAGGGGTGGTGGTGGTGGTCTTAGGGGTGGTGGTGGTCTTAGGGGTGGTGGTGGTGGTCTTAGGGGTGGTGGTGGTGGTCTTAGGGGTGGTGGTGGTGGTCCTAGCGGTCCTAGGGGTGGTGGTGGTGGTCCTAGGGGTGGTGGTGGTCCTAGCGGTGGTGGTGGTGGTCTTAGGGGTGGTGGTGGTGGTCCTAGCGGTGGTGGTGGTGGTCTTAGGGGTGGTGGTGGTGGTCCTAGCGGTGGTGGTGGTGGTCCTAGGGGTGGTGGTGGTGGTCTTAGGGGTGGTGGTGGTCCACTGTTTGGTGGTGGAGGGGGGATAGAAGGAGATTCCTCCTCCATTAGAAGATAAGGTGAACATCTTCCCATCCAAATTTACTGCAGGACCACCTGGAGACATGAAGAGAAAGAAATATCAAAGATCTTTTTCTGCACATTTTATGGTTAGAAGTGTTGTAGAATACACAGTAACATTATTAGAGTTCTCATGTATATTATATTTTTGTCAGTGGCAATAAATGGTAAAGCAATATAATATAATACAGTATAATATAATATATTTTATTATAATATCAAAACCTTTGTGCGGGTGTGGGACACTGAAAGTTTGTACTTTCACTACAATGAATCAATCGGTTTGTCAAGTATAGGTTCAATGTTATCTGTGTTGGGACCTGGTTTTTGGGAGACCAAAGCTCTGCCTATATGTGCAGCCAAAAGCCTGAAGCCGCAGGTCCCTCCAGGACTCAGTCTCCCAGGGGCCATCAACATCACACAGAGGTGTGAAACCCCCCCCCAGGGACACAGGTTTCAACTCCCATTGGTCACTCTGGACCCCATGACCTGTGAGGTCACCGGGCAAATATAAGGCCTGTTCTCCCCCCCCTTCTGCCTCTCTTCTGCTCTCTTTCTACACTCCCTCCACGGAGAGAAGGCTGTGGAGCCTCTTCTCCAGCTCACATCTTCTCTTCCCATCCAACTCTTCGAGAGGAGCACAAAGGTGCAGCTTCCAGCTCATCTCACCAAGGAAACCTCCTCGCACTCCAAGCTCTACCAACCTCCTAGCAGCGACTCGACGTCCTGCTTGAAAACTTCAACCAGCAACTGAGCTACACAGCTCAACAGAAACCAGCAAGACGACACAGAACTTCGAACTGCACAGCAACATCCTTTTTCCCCTTTCCACGGATGGGTAACACAACTGGGCTTAATAATTATACTAGGCTAAGCAAGACTGTTTATTCGATTCTGTGTGATGTTTATAAGTTTGATTTGTGGTGTTGTGATATTTTGGGTACAAGTTATTGAGAAAGTAATGTTAGTCTGTTATGCTCTTCACAGTCTTTCGTTGCATCCAATCTAGTAACTTCCTCTAATTTGGCACACACACACAGACACACACACACACACACACAGACACATGCATAACTCTTCACCTCATTATCTCTACAGGTCGTAACCATTCCAATAGGTGGGGGACGGGTGTTATCTCTTTGGCCAGCCGCCATTTTGGAAGCTCACAGACACACAGACACACACACGTATACTCATATACCTATCTTTGTTTAGCAATTAGACCGTTAGTAATTTGTGTTTTTATACTTTATTATATTCATAATAAATGTTTTCCTTTCACAAATGCTTTTTTATTAATGTTGCATAAGTGAATTTTGCCAACCTCTACACTGTCAAGAACTCCATATCCTTCAACTTAGCTAACTATCTATATGGTAATTTTGGTTATAGTTATTAATTTAATTGTTAATCAGAGTTCCAAATTTTTAGTTAGTACTTTTATGAGACTTATTCAATAAATTGGCTATCTTTTCCCTTCCTGTGAAGGGTGGTGCCCCGAGGTAACTTTAATCAATTAAAGTTATTATTTAATATTAATAATAAATATTAATAATTAATATTTTATTTTGATAACCAAATTTATTGAATGCCGAAAGGCACACCATTTTATGGTATCACATTTAATGCATTATGGCACAACATCTGTGTGTGTGTGTGTGTGTGTGTGTGTGTGTGTGTGTGTGTGTGTGTGTGTGTGTGTGTGTGTTTGTGTGTGTGTGTATACCTGTTGTCAATGTAGTTGTAGCATGTTTTCGAGAAGTTGTTGTCACGTCCGGAGTTGACATCATAATCATCACCATAGAACAAATCGAATCTTAATCTATATCTTCATCTTCATCCTCCTCCTCACTCAGCAGAGTCTCTACAGTTAAGTGTGTGTGTGTGTGTGTGTGTGTGTGTGTGTGTGTGTGTGTGTGTGTGTGTGTGTGTGTATACCTGTTGTCCATGTAGTAGGTCTTCGAGTAAATGTTGTCAGACCCGGCACTGACATCATAACCATCACAATAGGAACAAAAAGCAGCTTCATCTTCATCTTCATTCTCCTCCTCACTCAGCAGGGTCTCTACAGTGAAGTGTCTGTGTCTGTGTCTGTGTCTGTGTCTGTGTCTGTGTCTTAGTGTGTGCGTCACTGTCCCTCTGAACAGGCTGCACCCTCCTCTACTCTCCTATTTCCTGCTTTAGATGTTGACTCTTCAACTTTCGTTTCTGTGGAAAGAAAACAAATCAAGCCTCTGGTGTGACTTCAGAATGTGGAAACAACAGGTGTTGTATATGTTTACAGCGTTTGAACAACACCTCTTTACAATATCTGCCGAATAACGAAGAGCATAAAGACGTCGGCGTTCGCTTCACGCTCGGTGTCAGGTGCTTGTGACAGATGGACTCACAGTTTGCAAGTGACACAAGTAACATTTGACCAGTTACATTAAAAGCTACTCTTTCATTCAGTGTTTTCTGCTTATTATAAAATTAGGTTGAGTTTAGTTTTAGTTTAGTTGGTTTATTTGGGATTTTTCAGAGAAATCCAAAAACCAAAACGAAACATTGCACTTAATGATAAAAGGAGCAGGAAGAATAAAAACCTTCTGTTACCTGCCCCTTTCCAATAAATAACAAATACAGAGGCCATCCCTTCTTTTATTGACTTTCTTTTCACAGAACAAATCAATTAATAAACAGCCATCATCATAAATCATCATGAATAAAGTTCTTTAAACATTTGTTCAATTTAATTATCAATAGTTTAAGGTTTTGTAAATCTCTCGGTGTCAAAGTCCAATGGTTTGTTCATCTGTACATCAACACCACTTCCTCTTCACTTCCTGGCTCGACAATATTACACAACTTCTCCTTTGCTTCAGCTGAACGTTAGCACTGAGGGGCTTTGTCACTTAATAGTCCTGGAGAAACAGGATTCATGAGCAGTGTGAGCATCACCTCAGTCACATAGAGGAGAGGTTTTAGAGCCAGGGCCTCGGAGCTCTGGAACGACCTGCCTGAGGAAGTGTCGTCTTCTAAATCCCTTCTTCTATGAAAAGCCTTTGCTGATTTTTTATGAGTTTCTTGTTTTAGTAAAAAAAAAATACAGGAAGTGATGTTCTACCAGAAGGACTTTTTTTTATCTGGGCTGATTCTTTATTTTATTTCTGATCCAGAGACATCTGCTTCTGCTTTTCGCTGGTGGTTGGCAACTTATCATCAAATCATCAAAATCTACATTAATGAAAAGGGATTTTTCACCCATAATAATAATATTGTATAATAATATAATATTGACAATATTATCAAGTTATTTAAGGTGAGAGATCAATCGGGACATACTAACAGTATTTATTAATACTCACAATTCATTGTAGGTTTCAGTGGTGGAAGAAATACTGAAATATTTATTTTTACTTAAGTTAATTCAGCAATAAAACACTAATAAAATATCCTTGTGTATGTAAGAACTCAGAACTCATGTATGAGTCGCACAATATTCTTTAAGTATAATAAAAGTACGTGAGTAGGCGACAGAATTGCACCTTTCCTTTCTGTGTCATATTATTGCATCATTATTATTATTCATATGGTAAAATGCATTTGAGCGATCAGACATATTCGGTGGAGGGATTATAATAAAAGTAGTGATAAAACATTTTATTTGTATTGATTACAAAAACAGAGGGCAGATAAAGTGTAAAGTGTAAAGAAATAAATGGAGCCTTATTTAATCCTGCTCGTTTTTTATTTCAATTATTATTTTTCATTTTCAACTTTCACCTTTTCAAACTTTTGAAGATAATTTTGTGTAAAATAATATATTTGTGTCTGAGTGCAATATATTACATACAGTACATGTAAATAGAGGGGCCTTGTTTTTTATTACCAGTGTTTATCTAACAACGTGCTCTCGTGAATAAAGCGAATTAGAATTTGGAGCCTTTATTTTGAAACACGTGTGAGTCGATGCAGTGATTTCCGGTGTGTGGTGTTGACACGAACTGCGTCTCCACTGCCACCGTGTACCGATCTGACACACACACACACACACACACACTCACACACACACACACACACACACACACACACACACTCACACACACACCCTGCTGCTGCAGCTCTATAAAACCTCTCTCTCTCTCACACTCACACACACAAACACACAGAGCCATTGAGTGGAGGAGGAACTTTCTACCTGAAGCATCATGGGCATCATCATCTCTCAGATCTTCTCCAGGTTCACCTCCAGGACACCGGTCAGGATTCTAATGGGTGAGATCTTTAAAACTTTATCAGACAGATGTTAAGTCCTGGTTTTGATTTCTCATGTTCAATTTCAAGAGTCAAACTGCTTCTGAAAGTTGTTTTTATTTTAATTCATCCATGTTGTGGCTTCTAATAATCGTCGTGTTTAACGATTCAGTGATGAACTAATACCAAGAATTGATAGATACACAGCTTGAAAAGATGTGGTATGAATTATATTATATTATATTATATTTTAACAGTATCTACAAGAGTAAAATACATTACTGTATTTACACATTAAAGCATCAGAAATGATAATCCAATAACATAATATTTGATAGTAAAATGTTGTTTGATCCTCTTACTACGTTTGACTAATAATACTTGAAGTAACAGATGCAGGCCTGTAGTTTGTACTTGTGTATATTTGTATTACAGTATTTCTTCTTTTACTTCAGTTAAAAGTCGTACATTTTAAGACATCACCTCGGCTCTGAGACGGACGTCTGACCTCTTCAAAAACTAAGTGATTTTAATTGTGTGTGTGTGTGTGTGTGTGTGTGTGTGTGTGTGTGTGTGTGTGTGTGTGTGTGTGTGTGTGTGTGTGTGTGTGTGTGTGTGTGTGTGTGTGTGTGTGTGTGTGTGTAGTGGGTCTGGATGCAGCAGGTAAAACCACTCTGCTGTACAGACTGAAGTTGGCCGAGGTCGTCACCACCATCCCAACCATTGGTCAGTCTTTTACGATGTGTTTATGCAAAATGATATATAAAAGGAAATCTATGTTAATTTTGTGTGTGTGTGTGTGTGTGTGTGTGTGTGTGTGTGTGTGTGTGTGTGTGTGTGTGTGTGTGTGTGTGTGTGTGTGTGTGTGTGTGTGTGTGTGTGTGTGTGTGTGTGCAGGTTTTAATGTGGAGACAGTGGAGTATAAGAACGTCAGTTTTACAGTTTGGGATGTAGGAGGTCAGTCTATCATCAGACCTCTGTGGAGACACTACTACACTAACACACAGGTTGGTAACACCACTGTACCACTGTACCACTGTTCCACTGTACCACTGTTCCACTGTTCCAACAAACACTCACAGTAATGTCCGTGTGTCCGTCTGTGTCGTCCTCAGGGTTTGATATTTGTGGTCGACAGCAACGACCCCGAGAGGATTAAAGAGGCTGCAGATGAGCTGCAGAGGATGGTAACACACACACACACACACACACACACACACACACACACACACACACACACATCGATTGATTGATTGATTGTTTGATTGATTGATTGATTTCCTGTTCATTCACCATGTTGCTGTGTTGCAGTTGGAGGAGGACGAGCTAAGAGGCGTGGCCCTGCTGGTTTTAGCCAACAAACAGGATTTGCCCAGAGCCATGTCCGTCAGTGACATCACTGCGGCCCTGAGCCTATCAGGGATCTCACAGCCGGTGAGTGACAGATCAACTTGTGGATCTTATTATTATTCTCAAAGCCCGACCAGACCCGACGTCCTGGAGGTTTCATTTCAACTTGACATACGGCGACCTCTAGTAGCACAGAGACCCCGAGTCTTAATCTCTTTGTGTGTCTGCAGTGGGTCGTCCAGGCGTCCTGTGCCGTCAGTGGTGCCGGTCTGGTCCAGGGTCTGGACTGGCTCTCCAACCAGGTCCTCAAACAGTAGGAGCTGACGTGAAGCTGCAGAGTCTTCAAACGCACCAGGCTGTGAACTGAGGGGGAATCCAGGAGAATCACCAATGATCCCTGTGGACTTGACTTCTTACATCCAGCTCAGTAAAAAGACATTTGACAGCTTTGACCTCGGCCTCCTCAAAATGTACAGTTTGTTCCTCACATGTCGTTTTAACATAAATATAACGATGAGGTGTCAGAGCAACAAGTTGAAACTGGGGAATCCTATTTATTGACCCGTTCCTGATGCAGGTAATTTGTTGTTGCACAAACAGCTTCATCATCGCAAACTGCTGCTGATCTGCAGCTACAGGCATATAAAGAGAAAATATTCCTACATGTGTTTACCTTATAATTATTATATTTTTATACAGAATTAGTGAACAGAGCTTTGAGCTGACATCTCTGCCATCAGAGAGGAAAGTGGAGAGAATAGTCAGTTAATGCCAAATTACACAAACGTCACAATAATTTATTTAAAAAATGACACAACAGCACTGAAGTCAAAGGTTTAATTCAATTTTTTTTAATTTAATTTGACTTCAAATGCTAATATGGAGCGAACAAAGATGGCAGAAGTTTATTACGTAGAGACACCAGAAAATAACGTCTGCTCGACTAATGTGGACATGAGTTGTGATTTTTATTTTCCATCTGTCATTGTTTCTTTTGTAAAAAACGATTCACATTATTTTGTGCATCTGCTGATCCTGCAATTCTTTCTTAAGGACCCCTGAAGGATTTAAAACCAACAGGCGGGTCAATTTTACAGGGAAACCAAATCAAGCTGCACTGAGCATCTTTACCTTTTCATCTGTTACGGGATTATTTTACATTTATATAATATCTGTCATATGAAATAAACTTTGTTACAAAGTAATTATTTATAAAAATCGAACGTGGAAACTACTATTGTAGCTTTTAAGTCATTAACCTGATGTTTGGTTTCTTCAGCTCAGACGTTTCTATGACTCTGTTATATTTCTATTTTTTCACACATCAGACAGTATAAAAAATGTATTTGTTCATATTTGTCTGATTAAAGTTTTTATTGTGGCCAGTTTGTTTTGTTGGTTTTATTTTTAAATGACCTCTCAGAGTGAACGTGAACATTCTCCAGGGGCGACTTGTCTAGTTTCCTTTGTTTCTATTTTTCCAAATTTGCTAAACTAATTTGTAAAAAGATTAAAAATCCACTTTGAATTAAAAAATATCTCATTGAGGCAGACATGCCCGGAAAAGGGGATGATAAAATATCCTTGTTGTGATTGATAATCTGTTGAAATAACAAAAACATATTGGTTACGTGGCTAAAATGAAAAGTCCATAACTAGCAAACACCTAGTTCATTGTTAAATGTAGGTGTGTAGCTCAAGGAGGTTGGTTTGATGTGAAAACAGGGGGAGACGGACTCAGACGGGTGGAGTTAGTTTTTTATTTATCACCGAAAAGCCTTTTATTAATCATGACACTAGAACATCAAGCACATATTTACAGTTCAACACCGTCCATCCTGTCGTGTTGTGTCTGTTGTTAAAGTGCAGCTCCACCAACACGAGTCGTCCGCCTGCCAACATCGAGGAAACTTCCTCCCACAAGACAACAAACAACCAAGAAATTAACTCGTCATTAGTAACTTTTGTTTTAGGCTGATTTAGAAACTTCTTCAGCGTGTTAACATCCCCACAGCCGACTGAGGAGGTTCCTCCGTCGTTCATGCAAAGTCAATGACCTGTGAACTGAAGCTCCATCTTCTACAGTTCACTCGGGTCGCTGCGAGCCACTCGGGGGGGGGGGGGGGGGGGGGGGGGGCGGGGGGGGGGGGGGGCGCTGATTAATGAAGAAAAACCCAATGGAAAGCGTAACAGGCCCCAAAGCAATGACCCAGATACACACGTGTGAAAGCACAGGTAAATGTCGTGACGTCAGGAGAAACGCACGACTGGTTATTTGGCGGAAGAGAAGGATGAAGGACACATGCTTCAGTTTAGTGAATGAATCAAATGTAACAGTTGGGCCCAAACTTTATGTCTTTTTAAAGAGAGAAAATCTATTTGGTAAACCGTCGAAAAACAGGCGCGATTGAGGAAACAGAAATGATCTTTTCAACCAAATTGTACTTTTAGTTTATCTGAGTAAACAATGGACACTTGCTTGAGTTGGGTGCTCCACAGTAAAAACGTTTGGGGTTTATATAAATATCCGTGTTTTCTCCGGAGTCAGATCCTGGTTATTTCTTCCTCACGTTGCTCTGCTTTATATCCTCTGTCATTATTCTTAGCTCTTTTCTTTATAAAATAATCATATAAAACAGAAACTTACAGGTTAATCTATATTTTTGTCCTTTTCTGGAGAGTGGAGCCGATAAAAAAAGCAGCGTTTTTACACACAGAATAAAACACGAGTCCGTTACGAGGCGTTTCCTCGTCCACTCCCCTCCTCCCCCTCCTCCTCCTCCTCCTCCACATATAGTGAGGGTGTGTTCAGTTTGTCCTCTATTTTCAGAGTGATGTGCTCCATCACAAATATGGGAGTCCATTAGAGGGAGTACATGTTTTCCAGTCCCAGGCAGCCCGGGTGGGCGGGTGGCGTTCCCCTCCTCTGATTCCTGAGCTGCTGCTTCGACAGTACCAGCTGGGACCTGCCTGGGAAGTAAAACATGCATCTGTGTCATCAGGCCTCCGACTCGCCCTTCTTCTTCCCCTCGTCCCCAGCGTCACTGTCCTCCGACTGGCTGTTGCTAAGCACTAGAAACTGTCCGTCAGCGGCAGGCGGGTTGGCAGGACGACTCGAGGCGGCGATCAAACGACTCTGCTCCTCCAGATCCTGAAGAGACAACGCTTGAGTTAGATATCAAATCTAGAAAATCCATGTCTGTCTGTCGCTCACACATCTCGAGAACCGTTCATCTAATCGGCTTCACACTCGACATGTGTATTGTTCAGGGCCCAGGGAGGTGCAGAGTTGGATTTTGTACAATTCAGACGGACGATATGTTCAATACTAATATTTGGGGGGGTGGGGGGGTTAGGGTTAAAGGATCAAAGGTCACCTTCTCTATCTGTCTCTGTTTGCTGAGTTCCTCCTGCTGTTTCTCTTTGGCCTTGTCCTGCTCCTTCCTCTTCTCCACCGCCTTTCGGTCCTGCACAAACCCCCCCCCCCCCAAACAAATAATTCACATCCACAACAACACCTGAAGGAATCATCATTACATCCACAAAATGTGAGGGAGTCGGCTCATAGACTGTTTATGAAGATGGATGATACGTCTCTACTTCCTTCCACGATCCAGAAATGAAGCCAAAATATCATGGATACAAACGCTGCCATCTTCTGCCGATGATGCAACTTGGATACACATCAGTGTGATAAGAACTCCATAAAATGACAGAAACCATCTTCCACTACCATGGAGGAGGCAGGATTTATGACCTATAATGTAGCCAGCCACCAGGGGGCGACACAGACACTTTGGCTTCACTTTTGGGGAGTTGCCATGTCGTCCATCTTTATAGACAGACTTTAAACAGAGTTTCTAATGAGTCTCACCATCTCGGAGTGGAAGGCGATCTGCTTGGCCAGACCGATACTGTCACAGATCTGAAACACATGACGGAGAACAGACAGGTCAGACAGACAGACAGTCACAACGAGGGGGGGTCCGACAAACGGATGGGGAGAGAGAGAGAGAGAGAGAGAGAGAGAGAGAGAGAGAGAGAGAGAGAGAGAGAGAGAGAGAGAGAGAGAGACACGACCTTCTCTCCGTCGTTGTTGGACTCAAAAATGTAGCAGACGGCTCGGCTGTCGTCCCGCTCACTCGCCGGCTGCAAGACGAAACCAAACAGCCTCTTGTTGTCCTGATGGGACGAACACTGAACCACGCTGGACAGAGAGAACTGCAGCAGGAGGGAGGAGGAGGAGGAGGAGGAGGAGGAGGAGGAGGAGGAAGGAGGCCAAAGAAGGGGAACAGAGAAAGATAAAAATGGAACCAATCATGAACAATTAGACACTGAAACGAAAACAAGGATCTAATGTAGAAAGATCTCTTACCCTGAGTCGAGTGACTTGTGTCTGAGGATCAATCAGCCTGAAAGAAATAATGTACGTTCATTAAAATACTAAACTGTTTTAAGTTGAGCAAACAGCTAAGGCCCAAAAGTCCCCTTATGAAATCCACTGGATCCAGATGTTTATTTGGATCTGCACCAAGTTCCACACACTCATAAATATCAGTCCACTAAATATGCTTGTTTTTATTCTTCTATCTCACAATGTTAGAGTGGAAAACATAAATCCTAGATCCACCTCTTCCACAACATTTCATGCAAATCGGTTGAGTAGCTTTTGAGAATTAAATATTTATGACTCGATGACGTTTGGGTCACTTTATGACTCGGTGGTATTTCCTCATGTCAGGACAAACTTTAAAGATTTAGCTACACACGACTAATCTTCCAGGAATAACTGAAAAGATTCTGTGTGAAGTTGTGTTTCACTGATGGTGACTGTGGACCTGCTCATAAAGAAACAGCTCCACAGCGCGACAGGTGATCAAAGACTCTTCTGCTCTGTCCAACACGTTCATATTGTGGCTGTAATGAACACTTACAGTCTGTAGAGGACGCCACTGGGGCTGAGACACTCTACAGCTGTTTACTGTGTGACCGGTCCTCACAACACAACATTTCTATGTCGTTCAGATTTGGCTTCACCCTCACAATACAATCGCTGCGTGGTTCTTACTTGAGGCAGTCGCAGGTCACCAGCAGGTGGGACTCCGTCATCCTGAAGATGTTGTGGATGGCTCTGGCGGCGAGGATCTGTCTCATGGTCTCAGAGATGACGTCCGGGGACTCGGCCGTCCTCACCTCCATGGAGCCCAGGAAGCGAACGATGAAGAGCTGGTGGAGGATCGATTCTGGACGACGCGGTCACAGGAAAAAAAAAAAAATCACACACACACAAAAAAACAGACCACACATACAAGAAAATCTTTACAGTTCAATTTATATATAATAAAAGACTGAATATAATCACAATAGTAAGATATAGAAAGTAAAAATGAAGAGATGAAGAGCACAGGCGTGATAAAAACATTACAATAGATACAACGATCCACGTTACCTTCACTCTCTTCTGATGTGCTGTCTCCAGACTCTCCGAACGGATTACTCCTTCTGAAGGACACACACACACACACACACACACACACACACACACACACACACACACACACACACACACACACACACACACACACACACACACACACACACACACACACACACACACTTCATTGCAGATAAACCAGGAAGGATGAACACAAAGTTTTCTAGCTTCACTCTGCACCACAGACTGTAAAAAGCTCTGAACACAATGTCCAGCACTCCAACTACACAAAGGGACAGTATATTGTAGGACACTTTGAGGAGGACTCACTAATGACAATGTTTTGGGTGACGTTCGGATACATGATTTATTTTTTGCGAAGATCTCTTTTTGTATTGATCCTGTTTAGTGTTGTGTACACACACACACACAAACACACACACAAACACACACACCTGCCGGACTGTGCCGCCGTCTTGCTCTGCCCTGACATTTCTTCGCTGACGGGGGAAATGATGTCAAACTGGATGGGTGTTTCCGGGGCAACCAGCGCGTCCAATGAGAGTACAGAAAGAGCGGGCGACGGCTCGGACCCCACGGAGCTGATACTGCTTGCTCGGCCCACGCGCCCTTTACTGGAATGGAAAGAGAGGTGTTTAGAAATCTGATCGGCCCCGAGGTGGGGGGGCGGGGGGTCCATCTTCATTTGACCTGGCAGCTGATCGCAACGCGTCAGTGTCAGAACTACCTGCTGGGTCTCATGCTCTCGTGTCTCTGCTGGAAGGACGGTGATGGCGTCACAGCCTCAATAGCTGATTGGTTCAGTCTGGCTGCCAGCTCCTGCCAATGGGAAGACAGTACAGTCAGCATCAACCAATAGGAAAACAATTTGAAAGCATCTTGTTTTCTGCTTCTTGTTACCCTGGTTTCATATCGATCCATTGGTGTTTAATTAGATTCACAACATTGCCAAAACTATGTGGACACCTAAACAAAGCACTGACCAAAACCACTGACCAGGTAGCGGATGACTAAACCTACAAATATCTGTCAAAGTTTCCTCTGTGACCTTTGACTGTGATGGAAGTAAATGAGGGAAGACGGACACAGACCTCTGCGTTCTCACTCAGGTAGATCCTCTTGGAGATGTTGTTTATGGTGGAGATCCACTGGAGGAAGAAGCGGCAGATAGACAGAGTGAGAAATCACCAGAACAGCTGACAGACGTCACAAGCACATGACAGACAAACAAGTTACCTCCTCACAGTCCTTCCTGATCTCCGACTGCAGCGTCACCACTCTGACGGGACACAAAGCGGGAAAAAGTGGCGTCAGTACTTAAAATGACGAGAGCATCCGATGGGAGTTACAGTGGAAAGAACGGGAAGTGCTCTGACTTCTTGCCATCGAAGGACGTGACCTGGAAGCAGAAGCGGCGGTCGTCGCTGTCGACTGCCATGACGGAGCAGTTGTCCAGGTCTGTGACCAGCCCGCCCGCCACCTCTCCGCGGCCCTGCTGCATCAGGTTACCACCCTGCGTGAAGAAGTACTGTCGCTCCCAGGATGTAGACACCAGACCTGTTTTACTGAGAGACACACAGAGGGGGCACGTCAACAAACTCACAACAAAGGAAGTGTCAACAACTTATTGGTAATTTTACCAGCCGAGCAGGGTCCAAGCTCATAATATATAAAAACTACTAAACATGGTGTCACTTTTATGTCGTCCATCTTTATATACAGTCTGCGTCAATGAGTGTGTGTTTCTGTGTGTGTGTGTGTCTTACTTGCGGATGTACAGGTAGCCCTGTTTCCTGGTCAGGTTGCGACAGACAGGTGAGTGGGCGGGGTCAGAGTCACACGGCGCATACAGCGTGTCACATGATGTCTCTATCTGCTGGATGGTCTGCTGCATCTGCCCCACCTCCTCCTCCATCTCCCGACGGACACTAAACACACACACAGACACACACACACACTGTATTCACATGTTCCTCTCACATTTTCAACACACTGCTAATCTCTTCATAGTTGTAACATGTTTAAAACTTGAGTTAATGTTGATAATAACTTTGTACTGACGATTTTGAACATAGAACGGACAAAGGGAGGAGAAATTTAAGAAAGTTCTTGAAGGACGCGATTCGGTGGAGGGTTCTTACTTCTGGACGCTGGTTCCTATGGTTCCCAGGAAGTCTTCCCACTGCTGGGTGAGATTTCCTGACCCCAGCTTGAAGAAACTGATCTGCACAGAGAAAACACCCAAAACAGAAAATGACTGATTCCAAATGAACCTGTTCACTGCAGCAACTACAACATCACAGCAATGTTTCTAACCGACTTGTGACTGACTGATAGTCGCAGCTTCACTTGTCAGAATGAGGTCCAGCAAGTCCGAGAACAATGCTGAACCATAGATCAGTAAAAAAGACTGAGAAGTCATTAAAAACCAGTGTTTATTCAGCAAAGAAACTTCTGAAATATGAGGAATTCTTACAGTGGCAGCTCTTCTAGTTCAGGATTATGGGTAATATTCATGTTCAGTTGTGTGTGTGTGTGTGTGTGTGTGTGTGTGTGTGTGTACCTGGGCCTGCATGTAGCCCAGCAGAGGCTCCAGCAGGGCAGTTTTCTTCTTGTACTGTAATGTGTTCAGTGAGCAGAAGTAGTGCATCATGGTCTGGTGCTGTTTCTTGCGGGAAGTGTAGACGTCCTCCACGACCTCGGCCCGCATCTTAAAAACAAACAAGACTTCACTGTTGGTGATGTGGTCACAGATATTATATTTTAATTGATGACTGTATTGTTAAATGTTCATATAGGAACAGAACTTTTACAGAACTCTTACAACTGGATAATGAAGAAGTTAAATGTTTATTTTATGAGTCTACATTGTTTTTGTTGAAGTTTCCGTGTGGACACTCAACACGACTAAGCAACAGAACTCATTTCAAAGCTTTATCTGTATTTTCCTCGTGACAAAACTACACCGTTCTTTTAAGGAAACTTTGCAACGAATTATTTATACATTATACAAATTAAATGACCAAGGTGTTTAGTATTTAACTGTGGTATTAAAGTACTGAAGAATGAACCCACTAATGCCAGTACCTTGTCATTGTCCCTCTTCTTGGACAGGCGGCTGTATCGATTAATGGCTGTGTCATGATCTGCACACACAAACAGACAAACGTTCATTTTGAAAGGTGAAACATATTTTCTTCATCTTTCCTTTTGTCCAGCTCGGCAGAAACAAGTTAGTATCGATCAAGACAAAAAAAAATAAATAAACGAGGTGAAAATCAAACAATTGTATTTTTCAGTCAAACGAAAGATGATCAGAAATGTATCAATTGAAACAACCGGACAAAGAAAATTAATTGCAGCCCTAAGTAGTGATGATCTTACCATCACTGGATATCTGGAAGACTTCCTTCAGAGTGAGGATCTCTGGAAAGAGACAAGAAAAACGTATATATAAGTTATAGAAGAAGTTAAAGTATAAGGGTTAGTTTTGCTTTGTAAATTAACCACATACAGAATAAACACATACTAGTATAAGTGAACTTTGTGTGTGTGTGTGTGTGTGTGTGTGTGTGTGTGTGTGTGTCCTACCCTTCAAGTCTCTTTCTTTGAACTGAGTGATGGGAAACATCATGGCATCTGCGAGTTGGGTGGACAAGACAGCGTGACAGGAACTCAACTAGAAGGAGACAGACAGAGAAGAAGGACATTTCTAATCGTGAATCAGATGAACAGATAAACAGCTCGTTAGTCGTCCGACTTCATTTGCATATTGCGGCAGATAGTGTGCGACGCGCCCTAAAGGTAAAGCGAGACACAAATCTGTGTTTGTGTTCTCTCACCTCATCAATGACTGTTGCAAACTGCTGCAGGGTGGAGCTCATCACCTCATCATCGCCCCCTAGAGGAAAACGCTGCACACAACAACAATAACACCACAGAAGACATGAAACTGTGAACTCATTTCATGTGTTATGCTGCCGTGAAGGAAATATATATAATCTTATGACAAAAAACGTTTGTGTGAAGCTACACAAATGTGGGATTTATTGAAATTAAACAGGTATAAATTCATGTTTTACTCGAGGTGGACTCTGCTCTCCTGGAATTAGCACAATCTGGGAAAATTCTCAGAAAGGACAAGTGGGAAAATGTTGGAAAACGTGTGTGGTCTCATAATCAGTCTAGTCTTATATTGAATATTAGGGTCATTCCATGTGAAATCATCACATAACATCACTTTGTGCTGCACCCTCACAGATATTAATGAAATTTGTCGTGCTGATTCGGTCACATGAGAAACCAATGGAACCGGAAAAAACAGCCAACCATTTAGAAAGATAAGGAGCTGAAAAGAAGCTTTTAAACTATATGAGAAACTATATTTCTCTCTGACCTCGGTATAGAATATATGACAGGTCTGAGTCCCCTGTCAAAAAAATATGATATAACCTAACTCTGTTATATCATATTTAGGATCTGAGACACGTCACACATCGGTTCCATTAGTCCGTCAAGTGACCGAATCAGCAGGAAAAATGTCATTCAGATCTGTGACGGAGCGAAAGCTGATTTGACCCAGAATGACCCGATACAAGTCTTGTATTAGAGCTGGTAGCTGGACGTTGGTATAAAGCGGGTCACCTGTTTGTCGTACTCTTTCAGCAGCCTGGAGGTCAGGTGTGTCGCAGCACTGAGCTCGTTCTGGAATAATAAACAGGCACAGCGCTGAGCATCTGGAAACACACTATTCAATCAGCCACATATTCATGTCGCTGTACGTTCTAGTTGTGTGTGTGTGTGTGTGTGTGTGTGTGTGTGTGTGTGTGTGTGTGTGTGTGTGTG
The DNA here is from genome assembly GCF_009819705.1 of Hippoglossus hippoglossus. Classification (NCBI taxonomy): domain Eukaryota; kingdom Metazoa; phylum Chordata; class Actinopteri; order Pleuronectiformes; family Pleuronectidae; genus Hippoglossus; species Hippoglossus hippoglossus. The sequence continues at coordinate 4,120,189 of NC_047155.1, forward strand.
CATGTGTGTGTACCTGCGCGTCATAAATCCTCTGCATTGCCTGATAAAGCTGTGTACAGTAGTTGGAGATGGCTGCAGTGTCGTCCTCGAACACTCCCAGCAGAGAGCGGGTCTGCACACAGAGCACACAACACAGTGGTGAAATGAAGCCTGTGTTAAATCATAAAACCTCCAAATGACCGACCCCCCCCCCCCCCGTGTAACTGCCAGCAACCAAACCTGCCTGCATCCACACCTGCTGCCTGTCCCCGCAGCACAATCTATTATCAAGGTGTGTCTCAACTGCATTGTTTGTGAGAGGTAACAATAGTTTAATGCAAAAGTCGGCACTGAGAGAATAATTCCACCGCCACGCAAAACAGTTGACAAAGGGCAGTAACTAAACCAGGACTTCGTATTGGGCCCAAACTTTTGCACATATGTCTGTTGGCAAGAGTTCAGAAATCAACATTTTTTAATTCAAGATTCGCCCAAACTTTTGCAAACAACTGAGAGTTTTGGCATCAGTGTAGTAAACTGCAAAGCTTTTGGCCGGTGATCTGTGAGGCCTCGTCCAAGATTCATGATATGACCTTTCCAATGGACGAGCCCTTCACTACAGCGAGTGACTGTCCATGTAGATGTCCAACTCTTCGAATTATCCCAAAATGTTCCTTCTATCTATCTATCTATCTATCTATCTATCTATCTGTCCGTCTATCTATCTATATATCTATCTATCTATCTATCTATCTATCTATCTATCTATCTATCCATCTATCCATCCATCTATCTCATGGGCAACCACTCAAATTATTATCTCACACAGTCATTCCATTAATCTGACAGACATCATTCTGGTCATTGCCAGAAAATGTATCGCGATGACACAGAGGTCGGATGTCCCGTTGCCAGTTGGACCTTGAATGTCAACAGCTGGGTGCAAGGTTAACGGAGCCAAAATGTGATTATGTGGTTTGTACACTATCTGAAAAATCTAAATAAAATACTCAAAAGGTGCAAGGTTAAGGAAAGAATAGATAAAATATTCATCCGTCTTCCACTTACAAAAGGTCCAGTGTGTAAGATTTAGGTGAAAGGGATCTATTGGCAGAAATTGAATATAAAAATAAACACTAGTGTTTCATCTAAATAGTACAAATTGTTGATTTCTTTATCCTAGAATGGGCCGTTTATATTTAAATACTTTTTATTCACATCGGGCCCTCTGTACGGAGGCCGCCATGTTTTTTACAGTAGCCCAGACTGGACAAACAAAACACCTTTTGAGTTTTTATGACAACTGAAGGCTGCCACAGGTTCTCTGTCATGTTTGGAAGGGGAGGGTGAGGTGAGGGGTGTTCAGCTGCAACATGACACTTCACCACTAGGTGTCACTAAAAATTCTACCCACTGAACCTTTAAAACTGGATCCGCACCAACTTTTAAATGGTTCTTTCCTGGCCCGTGTTCCGTTGCTCCAAAATGTGCAAAATCAGGTCAGTATTATTCGCGTAGTCCTGCTGACGAGGGAAAACATCACTTCTTTGGCGGAAGCAATAAAGGCTCGTGAATAATCTGACCATGACCAAACACTGAGAGTGGCCTGATCGTTGCATCTCCACTTACGGGCCCCTGTCGAAAAACTGATGACACCTGAACTGATCCAACTCTTTTAATCCACCTCTCCCAAGTGCCAGAATCAGGTCAACTGTTAAACACCACGACCTGGATGACTGAGCATCTGCACTGACTCGGAATCCACCTGCCCCTCCACAGACTCCAGCCCCTGATCTGAGGTCGAGTCCTGAACCTGCTGCTGTGACTGAACAACATGTGAGGCATCTCTCCTCTCCCGGCTCAGAGTGACAGAAAGCAGCTGGACGACACTTCCGCCTGGCTAAGAAGCCAAACAGCAGGGGAAGCGTTTAGCTCGGTGGCTAAGGAAGTAGCAGCCCGGTCATTAAAACGAGCTCATTTCAGTGTAAACAAAACCCCGGGGCTGACGTTTGACACTTTGACCCTTTGACTCCATCGCTCAGAAGCCGAGGAGCAGCGGGCGTGTCGCGTGAGAGCCGCCCGCTTCACAGCTGTGGTTCGCCGGCCCGTTATCGGCATCTCCCCGCTGGTTGTTGTTGGCAAACACCGAGGCTACAGAGACAGCTAGCCCGGCCCGGGTGAGCGGCTCCTGGCGTTAGCAGGCTAGCTGGAGGCTCCGGGCAAAGACGTGCGTTACCTGCGGACTGTCCTCCAGAGTCTCCTCTATCGGCAGCTTCTCTATCCCGGGCATGGCTGCGGCGGGCGCGCGGGAAATCGGTGCCGATCGACGGGGAAAAGACGCAAGAAATCACCGCGACAGCTCCAGAAGCTCCACGAAACCTCCAACACCCCAAAACAGATCCACCCAGCTGCGCGAGTCCCGCCCCTCGGGGGGACTCTGATTGGTTAGAAAGTGACACCCACGGTACTGATTGGTTGGTTGTTTAAAGGGTGGCAAAGGCGCCATGTTGGATCTGAGCAGTGTCGCTGTTCCGCTGTGTTTGTGTGGAAATCAGAGCCATAATGGCGGCGTGTCTGATTCTGCAGGTGTTTGTTGGATTGTAAAAGGAAACAGTAAAAAAAAAAAACGTTGTTCTGTATCCTTCAACTTAACTTAATAACAATACTTTGCACAACCCTCACTTGGTGCTTATAGTATTTTGATATTTGATATTTGATATTTGATATTTGATATTTATACTTGTACAAATACACCACAGCAAATTCCTTATATGTGTAAACCTGCTTGGCAATAAAACCTGATTGTGATTCAGTGTGTTCATGCATTACGTTGTCAACGACTTTAAGAAACAGAAACAAAAGTTAATACATTTAATACATCATATTTTGTGCCTTACTCCTTTGTGCTCTCCGTTTGAGGTTGTCCCATCTATTAACATTGAGGAGGAGAGGGTTTATGATCTACACTGCAACCAGCCACCAGGGGGCTCCAACGTGATTTGGCTTCTCGCATGTCGTCCATTATTATACGCAGCCTATGGTCAAGACTGAGCTTCCTCCTCACGGGGGGGAATCAGGGCACCATGAGGAAACAATTTCTTTACCACAGCAGCTCAGACTGCTGCCCAAACTGTGGGGGCTGAACATGGGCAGCTCCGACTGTCCGTTTGGGGGTTGTAGGTCTCAACGCTGTGCTGGGTCCCGGTTTCATTTGCACAGCCACAAGAGTTTGCTTAGGAAAATATAATAATTTGTTGCTGTAGGATGTTTATTTGTGCGAATCATCAAAGAACCGTTTGTTGAGTAAAACTTAAATCCGATGTGTGCCATGTTAACCTGGCTAAGTTACAGCTCGTCTTCGGTCAGGCAGGTGGTTGATGGAGCGGAGGACGTCCTCAAAGAATCTACCTTCATGTTTCACGCTCCACGAACGTCTGTGATACAGAAGCCGTGTCCTCAGAGTGGGACAGGATGTGGGGGAAGACTGATTCAGCTCGGGGCCGTGGTACAAGTCCTGCACCAGCCACCAGAGGTTTATGCGGCACTTCCTCAGACACAGCTGTTCCTCTGGGAAGAGGCAGAAGGCCTGAACCATCCCTGATACCAAGAAGTGGTCTGCAGCTGCCAAGACCTCCACCACATTATCCTCTGTCACGGGAACAGAGTGGGTGTAGGCGTAATTGATGATAAGGTGCATCATCTCGGGGATAATGTGCATCTGCTCCTCGGAGATCGCGCATGTGCCAGTGAAGAGTGTGTTGTGGGATCAGGAGTTATCAGGGTCAACAGGGTTATAGAAAGTCCACTTATTTAACACAGTTGCAACTTTTGGACCAAACAGGAAATCGGTGCCTGCACTGAATTCTACGATTTAATTATATTGTTAATCATTTGACACAAGCATGAATTTCACACTTATTTAAAGCTGCCTGAACAAATGATCTGGAGCCGTTTTCACAGCAACAAGTCAGTGAATCCAGACGTCAGGCTGCAGGTCTGTTCACAGCTCGATCACGATAAAGGCTTTTCAACGTAAATCTAAAATATGCCCATCACAGTGTCCCGGAGCTGATCGTGACCGATTTAAGAAAATACTCGTTTTGTCCGACCAGGAGTCTGAAAGGCAAAGGTTTTACTCAACATCAGTTTACTTTCATTAAAGACAAAGATATCTGGATGGGAATATTGCTTTAAAGATGATTCATCTATCTGATTAATGGACTGATTGTTTCAAATTACTTTCTCTGTAGGAGGGACAGGCAAAATATATGTTATTATAAATACATTGTATTCAAGGTATTTTGTGATGAAGTTTATTGACTGCAAGCATTTGTACTAACCTTTGGCCACAAGAGGGCGACCTACAGACGTTGTAGTAGTGCAGTCCTAAGAAGAGGGGATGGACAGAAACATTTTGACAATATATATTCTCTCTCCTTTTTAGGGGTGAGAATCACGCTCACAAAAACAAAACGAAAAATCCCATTGAGCCTTTGTGCAACTTTTGACTGTTTTATAGAAATGTTTTCATGTATTTGTCTGATGATTTGTCACCGACTCAGATTTTCTGAAAGGACAATAAATCAACGCGCTAGAGTCAAGAACTGGCCCCATGCTGACATCTGATTGGCCCTTGAAGTGCTCCTGTCCTGTCAGTAGTCTTTTAAAAATACTAATCACTGACTATTTTTTATTTGACTATTTTATTGCTTATTTTATTCTCTTGTTTATGTCTTAGGTCATGTCTGGAAACAGCTTTAGACTGAATCAGGAACAGTGCGTGGATGTTGGACATGTAATTCCCCCGTCTGTGTAAATTGTGGCCCCTTCATGGCCCCTGACATAGAGAAATCCTCGATCCGCCACTGTAGAGCACGCACACGCACACGCACACACACGCACACTTTCTCTCTCTCTCTCTCTCTCTCTCTCTCTCTCTCTCTCACACACACCTCCTCTCCTCCTCCTCCTCCTCTCAGAGTTGCTCAGACTTGAGTGAGGAATGGCGGCTCCTCGCACTTTCTTCATCTCTCTCTCCGGCTTCTTTCTGCTCTTATATGTTCCTGGTGGATCTACGACCTCGGGCATCAGGAACCCGAACCAGGAGAAATGTGGCTTCAAGGTAGAAAACTCTAAACTTTACTTCCATCGTGTAGATGTAACGACACGAAGCCTAAAGCTGATCCTGCGTCGAGCGTCTCAAGTCTCCAAAAACCCCTCCAGGTTCCTGCTGCTCGGTGGCTTTCTGCTGGTTTCACTTCAGTTTTACTGGAGATAAACTGGTGTGTGAAGGTTGGGTTTAGTTTAATCTTCAATTTGTTAGTTCAATCTTAACTTCGCTGTGTTAAGCGTCACTCTCGATACCTTACTTACCTGCGCGGAGCTGGAGCTCACGTTTTACGCACGGACCGGACTCCAATTAAAAAAGTTATAATTTCTAAGTTTGCAGACGTTTGAAAAGCAACTTTTAATCATAATCAGTTATACAGGATTTATATCCAATAAAACCTCACCTTTTAGAAACCATTACCTGGCTTGTGAACAGACAGTTAAAAAGTAAACCACAAACTAAACCTGACGAACATTTGAATGATATGTATCAGATCTATGCAGATTTTTTAAAGATGACTTCCAAAGCTCAGTGATTGTGTTTTTGTTGTCTTTGGAAACATCACAATGATATAAACTGACATATAATGATTCAAGGAGAGATAAATGGCAATAAATACACTAAGAAATATGATATAATATATATATTTATGTACAATTACAATAACAAAATTCAAGTGGCCCAAAGAGAACCAGAAAATCAATGGTTAAAAATACACAGATTCCACTTCATGCCATGTTAATTTTGAGAGGTGAATTACAGTTTGTTAATGAGATGATCTGCATTGTGTGTGTAGATAAAAACAGGAATATATCTATAGAAATATGTCAAAAGATATCTCACAAATTCTAAAGTAAATGAAAACAAATTGCTGGATCTTCCTTCTGATCCGGATTGGCTCAAAGAAGTTCATGGCTTCTCCCCTGACCCGTATCACGTCAATCCACCAAGTTGTATGGAAATCTGTTCTGTACTTTTTGCGTAATCTTGCTTAAAAAACCAATCCACAAACAAACAGGCCGAGGTGAAGCCTCCTTGCCGGAGGTAACGATCTGACCCGCCACCTCCACATTGTTCTGTGTCCGAACCTCACAGCAGCTTTTGTTCCTGAACATGAATGAAGCAGCTTTTGATCTGTGCTGCACTTTGAAGAGGCTTCGGAACACGCAGCTTCTCAATCTCCACAAAAAACGTTCTCATGGGCTGTGCTGTGTTTAATCCCTGGTGGTTCCTGGGTCCACATCCCAGCTTCAGACCAGACGACGGAATGCTTGTTGTTTGTGCAGTTTTGCATCCATGTTGTCTCGTCATTGATACAAATGGAGTTTGAGAACGATTTCTGTGATGTCCCCAACGATCAGAGTGTGTTTCCACAAGAGACTGTGATGGAGGCTGGAGTTTCTGCTTCTCAGAGTTTGAAAATACTGAAACAATTAATCAATACTCAAATGAATCTGTTGGTCAATTAATGGTCAAAATAATGACAAAGACAAACCTTTGGAGATTGGTGTGTGCGTGTGCGTGTGCGCGTGTGTGTGTGTGTGTCTGTGTGTGACAGATGTGTTTACAAAGTGTGTGATGTGATTTTTCTTTTTCATGTTTGAGTCATGGAAAGTAGAATGATCTGATCGTGTGTGTGAGTGAGTGAGAGCGCACACTCTCTACAGGTTTTAATTTTCCTGTGTTGATAGATGACTCCTACCTGCCTTTGAGTGTGTGTGTGTGTGCGTGTGTGTTTGTGTGTTATCCTAGTTTCCTCTCCCTGGCTTTGAAGTGTTTTCTACAGGAAGCTTCACACTGTTTACTCTGAAGAAACATTCCTTCCTGCGACCCTCCCCTTCCACCACCCCCCTACCACACACACACACACCCACACACACACACACACACACACACACACACACACACACACACACACACACACACACACACCTCCCCCTCTCTCTCCCTGCTTCCCCTCTCTTTTCAGAAACACACACTTCAAAGGCTGCTTGACGGGGGTGCGAGGACTTGCTATTCTACAGGTGTGAAGTTATTAGAGCTGTGTGCGTGTGTGCGTGTGTGTGTGTCACATAAATGCTTTGCCAGTTTCCCATGTGTGCGTCGTGTTTGAAAGGTCGGGTCAGGTATGTTCAACTGAGATAATTAGTTAATTACCTGGTTAGTACATTGACTATTTGGATCGGCAATTAATCAATTAAGTCTTTTGTTGTAAACATTCTTTGTCTCGAGGAAGATTAAACTGTCGCCTCTGTTATAACAGGGATCGGGATCAATAAAGTGTCGTTCTATCTATTGTGGTTTTTGTCAGGGCGGCACAGTGGTTCACAGGTTAGCAAGAACGTCCTTGGTTCAAATCCCGGTTGGGCCGTGGCTTTGACTTTAAATTCTCCATAGGTGTGAATGGTTGTCTCTAAAATGTTGGTCTGATATGCCGGTGACACATGTCGCCTCTCGCACCATGTCAGCTGGGATCGGCTGACACTGGCTGGATGGTATCATTAATAATGAGGAAGCCTCTGGCAGCTCAGTTGGAGATGTGTGGTGTGTGTTCTGTCAGAAGCAGCATTGAGATGTTGCCTCAGGCGGGGATGAGGATCGGGCTTCAGAGGTCTGGTAACCTCACTTCCTTCCAACTCAACACTCCCAGAGTTCTTTCATTTTCAAACATGGATCTTCGGATCAAACCGATGCTGCACTGGAGTCACTTGATCACTTTATCAGACTTCACAGAGTTCCCTCTGGAGCCACTACGGGCTTTTTCCACTCCTCCACACACAGTTCTCTTCCACCTTCGTGTGTAAAACCTGTGGAATTCCCCTTCAAGTGTCCAAATGGACAAACAATCAGGTTTCTTCAGATTCACTGAAGCACTTAAAGGAAACTTTCTTCTTCACTGGATGTTTCAGGCGGAGGCAGGAGGCCAGACTGATGATTGAGATGCTTCATATAAACTCCTTCTCTCTCTCTCTCTCTCTCTCTGGTGCAACACATCTGTTGAAGTCATCACATCTGTCTCAGCGGAGGAAGACGCACCAGGAAATCATTCAGCTTCCTCCTCTCTCTGTTCCGCTCTCTATTCTTCATCCTTCTTTCTCTCTCCCCCTCCCCTCGCTTTTCAACGCAGGTTTCCACTGTGTAACCATGTCACGTATCCCATCATCCTCTGGGGCTCCGATGTGTTTTTGGCATCAGGAGGCCTCAGAGGGCGTCACGGCTGGGTGGGCGTCCGATGCGAAACACGTGTGGTTTTCTGGTTTTCTGGTGACTGAATCAGGCGAAGGATGAAGGATGAAGGGTCGATGCTTGACCTTCACCTCCTCCAAAGAAAACGACATATTTCTTTATCCTCTCTGGTTTTTCTTGGGACTGAGATTCTCGGCTCAGCGCCAAAAATAAGGAGACTGATTTTCCCATTAATGGACAGACTGAGAATGTGTAAGGCAGAGTACTTGGAGACGTACAGAAGATTTAATACTTAACGAAAAACTCGAAGGACTCCCCAGAAGAGAAGCTAATATGTATTGGTCGCCCCCCCCTGGTGGCTGGCTGGAGTATAGGTCACAAATCCAGCCTTGACCGAACTAAACAGTCAAATTGCATGTTTTAAAAATGCGGTAAAACGTTGACAGCTGAGCCTGACTCGTGTGAATACAGCGTCTCCACTACTGCGTTGAACTCTGGCTACAAATGACGTCACCAGTGCAAGATGGCAGCACCCATGACCGGGATATTTTGGCTTCATGTCTGTACAGTGGGAGGAAGTGGATACGAGTCGTCCATCCGTATCCACAGTCTTATTCAGGCGGTGACACATTCAAAGACATCAAAGAAGCCTGACACTTCCTGTAATTTGCATATTCAGTTCTGAACGGGTTGGTATTTATGTCACGTTGCACAAAACTGGTGTGTGTGTGTGTGTGTGTGTGCGTGTGTGCGTGTGTGCGTGCGTGCGTGCGTGCGTGCGTGCGTGCGTGCGCGCGCGCGTGTGTGTGTGTGTGAGAGAGAGTATGATATGTTGACGCTCCTACGTGTTGCGGCACATCCAGCTGAACAGTCAAATACTAAAAATTGGCTTCAAATATGTGGTGAGATTGAGAAACTCAGCTCCTGATTTAATTCACACTTTTGCTAGATTATTATTTTATTCAGACAAAGCTCCTGAACATCTGCTCAGATTCAGAAAGATGTATTTGTCTAAGTAAGGTATTCAAAGTATAGTATTAAATCAGCTTTTAGTCTATTTATTTGCAATGTTTATTATTTTCTTCAGATGAAAAACAAGATACAGAACCATTTGAATGAATGTATTTTTGTCCTATAACCTCATTTATAAATTGTGCAAGCAATATAGCCATGATTTAAAAAAGAAAAGATAAAAAAATGAAACCAGTTAAATGAGATACCAGAATATAAGATAATACATCATGAACAAGATTAAATCAGAGCATAACTAAAGAAGAACTATTTCTTTTCCACTCTTGTTGCTTCGTTTATTCTTTAAAAAGCAGATTTGTGAAACATGGTTTTACATGGTGTTTATTAGGATTCATGATTGGAAGTTGGAGTTAGACCCTAAGTTTCTCACTGCGTCATATCTTTACTCTAAGCTTGGCTAAGCCGATGCTCGGTGCTGGATGAAGGGGAGCGGGTTGCATTCTTGCGGCTCGTCCGGGCAGTCGCACTCTCTTCAGTTTGTGTCTACAGGTCCGAGACCCGCGCACTCTGCACATGTTCAGTGTTGTCAGGCGCCTGATGTCAGGTTCTGTCTTTTCAGAGGAAGTCACAGTTTGTCCTCGTCCTCTCTCGGTGAAGAGGAGGAGAAGAGAGTCTTTTAAAAGACAAACTGTCACAGCAGGAGTGGGGTGGCTCTTCCTGGGTGAGGAGTAGGAGGAGGAGGAGGAGGAGGTGGAGGAGGAGTTGGGATGAAGAGGAGTGGTGTGGGGGGTCATTCAGGAGCAGTCATGCACGAGGAGGAAGCTGCAGGTTTTGTTCCTGTGGTGGGAAATCTCTGGTTGGCTGCTCCCAAACACGCATATACACACACACACACACACACACACACACACACACACACACACACACACACACACACACACACACACACACACACACACACACACTGTTATATTTTTTTATTTCTTCAACCATGATTTTCTTTAATATCATTATGTTTGTTTTAATATAACAGGAAACTATAATGTTTGAGGGGAGAAAGGTTTGCACTGAATTTGAGACTTTGTCTTTTTCTATATTTCAACTCTCATTGACAAAGCGAACCACGCTTGACTGAATTATCCAGAGAATCATTGTGAAGAACTGGTGTAAACACTGGAAATCTCATATCCGCTGTTGGACGGATGGTCCTCTCAGGCTCACATGTTGAAAAGCTCTTCTCTGTGTTTCATCACTGTGTCTGTTTTTACCATCAGCGTCTGATGATTTATGGATCTGTAATACACAGGGACGAAGCTTACCTCGATTTCCTGTCCACACTGGAACCCCAAAACAGTAAAAAGAAGACTACTGCTCTTCCGGTTTAATGTTTATGATTCCATTAGGCCCGAGCAGCAGTGGCAGTTGAAGCGGGCAGTTGCACAGTTTTTGACAAAGCTGTGTTTTTACTCAGTTTGGTCTCGTGTCAGCTTCTCGTCGTGTCGTTTAAATCATAATTATGAGGAAAAAACATTCATCTCAGCCTCTGACTTGAAATGTGTGGAGTTCCTGACACGGACAGTGTGAAAAGGATGATGGATATGTCAACGCTCGCACTCAAACTAAAATCCATCATAAAAGCAATAAAATGCAATCCTTTCAGCCAGTTTTTATAGGAGCTGGTTTCACTCTTGCGAATATGTAAATCCACAGAAGGAGGTAATTTAGGCTGTAACAGTGTTTGTCTGGTTTTACTTGTTCTTCCCGAGAGAAGCTCTGCTGTGTTTCTTTGTATTTATTTACTTTGTTCTTACTCTCTGACACAACTGCATGCATTGTATAACCTATATACACTGCATATACACTGTATTTGTCCCACCACAGTTTCAGAATGGTTTACCAGCATAATGGATATACAGTATATTGTTTTAGAAATTAACTAAAAACATGAAAATCTCCAGAAAATCTCCAGAAAATTGTCTTTCACATATGAAGACTGCAGTAGGAAATTGTCCTGGTTAGACACATTCACATCAACAGGAACATTTCCAGAACATTCAGGGGAGGGCTGGCGTCTGGGTCGAGGAGGCAGGAGGCAGGAGGCAGGAGGCAGGACATGACGTGGAGCACGTGTAGCACGCGGCTGCTCCGCCTCTCGCCTGAATAACGCAGCGGATTCGTTGCTTCTTGTGAACGTGCAGAAGACCTCCTGCTGCGATGTGCATGTGTGAAAGACAAACTCCGGGTAAAGTCTGCAGCCAATTCTCCGGATTCTACCCAGAGGTGAAGCCCCGAAACAGCCATAGTGTTGTACTGGCAAGTTAATGCTCCTTAAAATCACACACATACTGTGTGTGTGTGTGTGTGTGTGTGTGTGTGTGTGTGTGTGTGTGTGTGTGTGTGTGTGTGTGTGTGTGTGTGTGTGTGTGTGTGTGTGTGTGTGTGTGTGTGTGTGTGTGTGTGTGTGTGTGTGTGTAAGAGACAGGAAGACATTAGTGGAACAGAGCTGGGTTTTGAGCCCTGAGGCCTTTGCAGGAACAGGACCCTCATCAACCGAACACACACAACCACACAGTGTTGCTGTGGTCGGTTCTTTGTGTCGTTCTACTGAGTTCTCATGTTTTTAGGATAAGTTTTAGTTCAAGCCCTTTTGCCTTTTTAAAACTAAAACGATTGTGTTGCTGCAGCTCTAATGTGTGACGACCGGTCACAGCCACAGACGGGCTGCTTCTTTTCTTTAATAGAGAAAATTATAGAGAGAGATTTACACACATGCACTTCCTCTGGAGAAAATACGGAGGAACTGCGGAGTTCAGTCTGAAAGCAGCTTTAGTGACAGACGGGTACAGCAGCCAATCGTTTGGTTCAGACTGAATAGTTGTGTTAATTAGTCCTGTGAGTGCCACAGACAATTTAATTTATTGATGGCTTTTGCAACGTGAAGAGAAATTCAACTAATAAGAAAGTGTTTTTGAAACAAATGATCAACCCTAACTTTTAATAATACTTCACTCTTAGACGTTCTGTAGCAGAAACAATAGAAGTAGCCAAAGTTTTTAAATGTTTGTCTAAATACAAGCAACCGTTCAAGAACTTTGTCTAAAGACAATACTCTGAAACTTTCTGATGAAATAATAAGTTCAGATTATGAATCCTCGCTTCCTGACAGATGCTCATTTTGTACAGACAGAGTAATGGAGCTCATGACCCAGCTCTCGTCCTGGTTCTCCGAGCAGAACTCTTCTCATTGTTTGTAGCTCAGCTCACGAGAGTCTGTTGATTAAAGGTCAACAGTGAGTGTGTCCCATGTTCTCTGTCCCACATCTGGAACTGCTCTGTTGGCCCCAAACAAGACGAGGCAGAGGAGAAATCTGCTACATGAACCTTGAAAGCTGTAATTGAAGGAGTTCCTGTTTAATCAGATTCCTCCTTCTCCTCTTCCCTCCTTCCTTTTTTTTCGTTCTTCCTTCCCACCTTCCTTCCCTGCAGGCCCGCTGATTACGTCTCCCGTCATCCTCCCTTTTCTGGCGTACTTTCCTTCCTCCTTGCATCCTCCTCTCCCTCGCTCTTTTTCCTGTGATTTCCTCTGGCGCTGTGATTAATTACTGTTGATGTTCAGCTAACTGAGCTGCCCTGATTACTGCAGGAGCTGATTGTGTGTGTGTGTGTGCATGTGTGTGCATGTGTGTGTGTGCGTGGGGGTTTTTCCGAGGGGAATTCTGCTCTTGTCATGCTTAAACTTTTTGTGTTTTTATATTTGAAAGTCGCTTTTGATTCTTAACGTTTGTTTATAAAAAGTGAATTGAAGCACGGAGTCGAACCTGCAACATTTCTCCCGGCGTGTCTGTGGACCGTTTGACCTCCAACAGCTGCTCTTCCGTTCTTTTTTTTATTACGAATTATGAACTGTTCTTTTATTATCTTTTTTTAATTTTTTTTTATCTTCGTTTCTTTTGAGTTGTTTGATGATGTGACTCAGTTTGCTCTGGCCCCAGGGTGGGTGTCTCTGTGTGTGTCTGTGTGTGTGTGTGTGTGTGTGGGGGGGGACTATAATGATTATTACTAGTGAGAAACACCTGGCCACAGGAAGGAAGACAAGTATTTTTCTCTGTCTTTACTTTTGAGGAATTGTCAGTTGTAAAGTGTGAAGGTTTTTCTCATAGTGTCTAACGCTGTGAGATGGTGCAGGAACGGTTTCTGTTGGCACTTTGTAGGCAAATGGTTGGTAACAGCCTCCGTTCTGTTGGAATGTACAGATGTAAACTGACAACAGCATGTGTGGAGAAAAATGCTAAGCTCTCATTAGTTAGAATGACGGCACTGTACTGATGCAGCTCGGGTCCGGACACAAAGGATTCCAGCAAACAAACTGTCGTCCCAAACAAAAAGGGGAACATGGGTCAGCTATGGAAGCAGCGGCCAATCAGATGCATGCAAGAGCCCATTCCTGGTCGTTGACTTTGTAACGTGAACGACGTATTTCTACTTTTAACCTGGTGACGGTCGCAACAAACGATGCAATGATTGTCTCGTTTATTTAACAATTCGTAAATCCGTTGATGGATAAAATACAAAAACTGACTCCGGAGCTTTACAGTACATCCCTATATCATAGATACTTGTATTCCTGTTTTTCCTTTTTCAGTTTTGCGTCAATTGCGTGTTAGGAACGTCGTTTCCACGCCCACTCGCTGTGTTCACACATGGCCCCTACTGATGACTTCAGGAGATTATCCAGAGTTCAGTGCAGTTTAAGGGTTGGATCCCCAGATACTCTGGTTTTCTCCCACATTCCAAAAACATGCAGGTCAAACCCAGAGCTGGGATGAGCGTCGGTCCCTGCCGACCCAGGAACATGAGGAACCTGGTCATTCAGATCTCTGCCCACAGGACTGAAACATCCCTGTGGGTGTAGATGATGTGATGAAGTCTCTGACTCCTTCGACTTCACTGTCTTTCCTTTTGTTTTTTTTAACCAACATTCTTGTCGTCGGAGAAGTTGCACCAGAGCCAGCGTTTCCCGGGGCATGGCACTTTCTTCCCAGCGCAGCCAGTCAGGAAGTCTGCTATTTTTTTGTGATTTTTAATTAGCCTCCCATTTCATGCTGCCAGCAGGACATGTGTGGTCACAGCAGCGTGTAAACCTTGAAGGGTCAAAGGTCGGCAGCCGAGACAAAAATATATAATTAATAGGGACAGGACAGACGTGTGTGTGTGTGTTTCTGTCTTTCTAAGGACATTTCCCTCTGTCCTCACTTCTTCAAAGGGCTGTTTGATGCTTTACTTCTGGTTTATGGTCGATGCAAGTGTTCGTTTTAAGGGCCGGGGGACATATTATGTCAATGAAGGTCTTCACAAGGATATAATTACAAACGTATGTGTGTGGATGGGTTGTTGGGGTACATTGGCTGCTAACAAGCATGGCACACCTTCTGTAACACACACACACACAGTAGGGGGTCTGTCTGATTGATTTCAGGTGTGTGCGTGTGGTTGTTGTGTGTGACCACAGTCTGACACCTCTGTAACAACTTTGTGTGCGTGTGTGTGTGTGTGTGTGTGTGTGTGTGTGTGTGTGTGTGTGTGTGTGTGTGTGTGTGTGTGTGTGTGTGTGTGTGTGTGTGTGTGTGTGTGTGTGTGTGTGTGTGTGTTGCACGTGAAAACAAGGTCAAACCTATAAAGCCGCTCTGCTGAAACAAACCTTATGAGAATCAGCGTCTTTGTCCTGGGATGCAGAGAGGGGGATTCTGGGTAACTGTAGCTCACAGGGGGTGCAGTGATGTTCACACACCTTCCGCTTATCTCAGTGCTCATCATGCGCTGCTGTATCTGCTGTCCTTTGTGTTGAATAGAGCAGCCGGGTGGAGCTTGGGAGGAGAGTTCCAGGTGTGACGCCACCCGCTGGAGCCCGGTGTCGCGTTACAGTCAAAGTACCGAAGCAGCAGGATCTAAAAGTGACATTTTCAAGTTACTGCTTTTATTACATGCGTCCATTTGTTGGGACCATAGACCGTAAATAAAGATGGACAACGCGTCTCCACCCTCGTCCCTCTTTCCAAGAATGAAGCCAAAACATCCTGGATACGAGCGCCGCCATCTTGCGCTGGTGACGTCATTTGGAACCTGAGTCAGTTTCACTGCAGCAAGTTTATCAGAAACATCACTTCAATCGATGTGATTAAAACACAGAGCCCACATAGTGTTTGAACAATGTTAGGTCTCTGATTAAACTAACAAACATCAAGTTCTGTTCTTAATGTCATGTGATCTTCTCTCCCTCAGGTGCAGTCGGGTGCAGACGGAAGTCGCAGGTTGGCCGTCACCTTCAGAGCTGAGAGTGAGTTTCAACAGTTTCTGTGGTTTACGTTGAGCTTTCAGGAGCTGGAATCCAGCCGCCCTTTGGTATTAAATCATATGATCATACTGTTTCTAAATTGAACTTATCTTCAGTGTTGTTGGGAATTGTGAGTCAATCCCTGTTCATGTCCAAAATTTAGTTGGTACAGCGTCGGGACATTTTCATTGCTACTATCTGATCAGACCCCCAAATACCCAGGATGGAAATCCTCATCACACCCTGCACCTCCTCCTCCTCCTCCTCCTCCTCCTCCTCCTCCTCCACCACCACCTTCCTCCTCTTTTGTTCCTTTTTTCTGTAAAAGTCAAGTTCCTGAGCCGTGGCCGATCCCTCCCTCCTGCCTTTGTCCGTGACCATGAGCGAGAAGCACGTTCCTGTGTGTGTGTGTGTGTGTGTGTGTGTGTGTGTGTGTGTGTGTGTGTGTGTGTGTGTGTGTGTGTGTGTGTGTGTGTGTGTGTGTGTGTGTGTGTGTGTGTGTGTGTGTGTGTGTGTGTGTGTGTGTGTGTGTGTGTGTGTGTGTGTGTGTGTGTGTCCCAGTTTTCAAGCAGTCCTCATATTAAACTATATAAATAGTTTTAGTCCTACAAGCGGACCTATTTTTTAAATCAGGAAACACTAAACCAATAAAACTTCATAATAATCAACAGCTTCTTTTGTTTAACATGAATATTACGTCCATGAATGTGTTGGTTATAATTTCATCCACCAAACATTTGCCAGTTAATTCTCCAGCTAGTTGTTCATTTAGTCTCTGAAATGTGAAAAATGCAAACCCCCTGAATATCAAGGGTCGTGTCTCCTGTCTTTTCTGACCAGAGGCGCTCACATGTCTGTCATGTTTTATCAGTGAAGAAGTTTTCACGCTGCAGAGCCAGAAAACAATATTTCTTTGGTAACTTTGATTGGAAAAATGACAGAATGAATCAATTAAGAATTAATTGTTGCAGCGTTTAATGAAAATCTCGTCCTCAACGAGTCTTAATGCTAAGACAAGATAAACATGTTGTTTTCATATTTACAGATATGAGCGAGGGTTTGATCTTTGCATCGATCACTTTGAAGGAAAGCAAATCATTTAATTTCCAAAAATGTGAAACTGCTCCTTTTAGATAAAAATAAAAAACAGCGGCCATGACTCCCTTTCTCTCCTAAAGTGATTCATTTTCATTGAATCTGATCTTAATACATATTATGTCACCGATGATGTGGAGGTCAGGGGTCAGAAGGTCATGTGACTGAAACGATGATGGATCCTCTTTAAGAGGAAATAGAAACAGTTTTTAGACCCACAAGGTTTAAGCCAAAGTAAAGCACGGAGGTGTTTTAGCATGACAATCGGAATCAGGCTCATTGTGTGTGTGTACTGAGGTGTGTGTGTGTGTGTGTGTGTGTGTGTGTGTGTGTGTGTGTGTGTGTGTGTGTGTGTGTGTGTGTGTGTGTGTGTGTGTGTGTGTGTGTGTGTGTGTGTGTTGAGGGTGTGACACACCTCACTGCCTCCTTTCCTGTGAACCTCCAGCTGGAGGAGGATGAGAGGATGAAGGAGGAGGAGCCTCCGAGTTTCCTTCTTCTGACTCTGACTCTGTTTGCAGTGATGTAATGGAGAATATAAAGCAGGGCGACCTTTGACCTGCAGTTGGTCACATGTGTTGAGATCAGAAAATCTTCACCCACAAGACTGGAGACATTGAATATTTTTTATAGTCAAAAAACATCCAACGTATAGATCAAAACTATCTATTGACTGATCTTAATAACTAATATCCATTGTTGTACAGGAACTTTGAGCCACAGTGACATGTTCCCTCATTACCATCAACAGACACACACTGTTGTCTATATTGCTTCAATACCAAAAACACCTAATATGTATAGAGAATATATTGATTATAGGTCGACGCAAGCTTTGCCAAAGAGGTTGTGATTACACCTCTGTCCGTTTGTTTGTTTGTTTGTTTGTTTGTTTGTTTGTCAGTCAGCCGCATTACGCAAAAACTACCAAACAGATTTTCACCCAACTTGTTGAACAGATGGGACACGGACCACGACAGAACCTGTGAAATTCTGACATATTTAGGGGACTTCTATATTTCTATGAAGCTGTTTTCTGATATCTGATAGGAAAAACTCCAGAGAATGTCCCAAGAAACTGACTCGGACATTCACGTTCCCACGTACAGCTCCTGTTCGAGTTTGGTGCTTGTCTGAAACAGCAATTTGGTGCAGCTGAATTGAATTTAAGGGGACTGTTGGGCCTTGGCTGACATATAGAGTTTAGAGTCAGATCCAGGCCGTGTATAATGTCAACTGTGTCTCATTACTGAATAAGAGACGAGTTGCCAAGTTTGCATTCATTCATTTGTTCTCACAGAAAAGTGATGCCAGCAAAAAGCAGCAGAGTTGCATTGTTAGATTTTTGACACAGAAGAGAAGAAGCTTTACTTTGTCTTCAACTCTCGGGAGCTTTGGAGAAGAGGGAGAGGAAGAGGAGAAAGAGGAGGAAGAAGGTTGTGTGAAAGCTCCAACCTCCTTTTTTGCTTCTTTAAATGGAAGGAGATGGTTCTCTCCTCTTCATCCAGCTGTGAACTTCTCCTCTTATCTCCTCTTTCATCCTCCTCTTCCTCCTCTCATTTGTCTTACAAAGAAACTCTGAGGTCAAAGAGGATTGAAGGAGGAAGAGGAGTAACAATTAAGCTGCGACCTTTCCTTCCTCCTTACATCCTATAGAGGAGCTTTATGATGGACGAGGAGGAGGAAGAGGAGCGACCAGCCGTGACCTTCTCCTTGAGCCCTGAACATGACCCCGCTTTGAGGAGGACGATGAGGCCAGAGGAAAAGGAGCATTGACCTTGTGTATCCCATGCCCTTTTAACCTGCATCCTTTTTTAAGCTCCCCTCCTCTGTCCGCGTCCTCCTCCTCTTCCTCCGCTTCAGTCTTCTCCGTCAATATGTGGCAGTAGGAAGGAGGAGCAGTCAGTCGTGTCTGAGCTCACGCCCCTTTTCCTTTCTGCGTCCTAAGTCCATCTTTTCTCCTCTGCTCCCTCCCGGTTCATGGCTGGCTGCTCTTCTTCGTCCTCCTCTTCCTCCGCCTTCCAACTTTCACAAGAGAAATGTCAGGAACAGGAGGAGGAGGTGTCAGAGTACACATGGTGAAGGTGTGTTTTTTTTTTAAGTGTGCAGATGACTCCTGAGTGTACTGTTTAATCAGAGGTGTCCTGTTCTCAACATGTGACTTCAGCTGTTCTCACATATGTCACATGTCCTTATATTTGTCTTTATCTCTTCAATGCTGAACTTTTTTTCTTCTCAGTCAGAATTATATTTACCAAAAAGAAGAGATTAAATCCTATTCTCTATTTTTTGCTGATAATTTCTTTGATAAATCATTTAGTCAATGAACTAAAAAATGTCCAAGCTGAAAGGTTATGTTGTCACATGTCTTGTTTTTGTTTGATTTAAAGTCCTAAAACCGCAAAATAACCAAATATCCTGTTTACAATCATATAAAATTAAAGAAAGGGAGAAATTCTTCTCTTTTTTTTTATGGTTGAGAAATGACTGAAATTACTAATCAGTTATCGTTTTATCAGAAAACACCTTGAGATTAAATGTAAAATGAACTTTCACTACTCAAGTTTTGGTGCTGCATCGAAGAACAAACCATTGAACCACAGCGAATGATGCAGAGATTAAGAATAAATCAAAAGGGAGTTGTTATAATTGTTTAGACGACTTTAAAAATCATCTGTGTCCCAGCTCAGAA
The DNA here is from genome assembly GCF_009819705.1 of Hippoglossus hippoglossus. NCBI lineage: Eukaryota > Metazoa > Chordata > Actinopteri > Pleuronectiformes > Pleuronectidae > Hippoglossus > Hippoglossus hippoglossus. Next base: position 4,139,551 of record NC_047155.1, read on the forward strand.
ACGTCTAATGGGCTCAGACGTTTCTGCGCCTCTGACAGAACAAAACTGAGGAGGTTGTCGAGTCCAAATTGTAAAACAGAAAAAGTTCGTAGTTTGTCTCCCGAGCTCCGAGGTTTTCTCAAACGAATCCAATATGAGCGTCTCAACACAAACATGTTGACACAATGAGAGAAATGAACAGAAAGATGCTGATGGCAACACGTGTAGATCAGTTTTAAAGTGTTGAAATATATATAATGGTACTTTGTCATATGCACTGTAGTTAATCTCTCTTTCTCCGTCTCTCGCCCTGCAGACTGTTCAATAAACTACCCGCTGGGGAAACATGTCATCCACGAGGTCGCCAACGTCTCCTTCAGCCACCTGTCCTGTGACGATCAGGCCGCTGTGGTGGTCCACTGGTCTCCAAGTCCATTAGGTAACTGTCGCCCTGTCTGCGTACCTGTCTGTCGCCCTGTCTGTCGCCCTGTCTGTCGCCCTGTCTGTCGCCCTGTCGCACTCTGTGTCCGTCGTCAATCTGCTCACAAGGTTCTTCAGAGAGAAAGTTTTAGGGAGGGAAGAGGAAAAGTGAGGGAGGAGGAACGGGAAAGTAAAACCTTCAAAGTGCTCAAATCTGTAAGATTAGCCTGCTGTGTGTGTGTGTGTGTGTGTGTGTGTGTGTGTGTGTGTGTGTGTGTGTGTGTGTGTGTGTGTGTGTGTGTGTGTGTGTGTGTGTGTGTGTGTGTGTGTGTGTGTGTGTGTGTGCGCGTGCGTGTGTGTGTCCCTTTGATCAGCCTGAGAAAGAGAGAGGATCACATCACACACAACAATACCCCGATTTGACCGTGAAGGAATGTGTGTTGGTGCATGTGCTCGGTGTAAGGTGAACCTCCCTCGCTCTCTCTCGCTGTGACAATACAGCCTGTTGTTTTCTCACTGACACAGAAATGTTCCAGGAAATGTTCCAGGTCTCGTGTGAACAGCTTCGGCTCAGTGTCACTGCTGGAAGTTTAAAAACAAACTGGGGAAAGTTTTTATTTTACAAAATGGTTTCATAGCTGGTCGTAGATATCGTCTATGATAACCAGACGTCTGTTCAAGATGTTCAACTCACTTCTTAAAAACTTTCAAAAACAAGTTTCATTGTACAGCTCATAAACCCCACCTCCTCCATTAGTGGATGGGACATTGACTAAACTAAGAAGTCAAAGTATCAGGGATATTTGGGCTTCATGTCTGGATAGTGGAAGGAAGTGAAGAAGCGTCATCCATCTTCATTTACAGTCTATTATTGATCAAGTGTTGTCCCTGATCTGTAAATACAGCAAATACTTTATTTATACAGAACGTCTCTAGTCTTATCGTCCACAGAGCTCAACATTTACATGTTCAACCTTCTTCAACCTTCTTTAACATGAAGATGTGCTGCTTGTCATGGTTTTATATGACTATCTGCACTTTTATGTGACGGGGAATCGCTAGGACCTTGTGATTTATCCTCTGGAACACCAGATGTCACAGCAGTCCATCCAAAGGTTGTTAAGATGTTTTAGCTCAGTAAAAAGTTTTCTGTGCTTTTGAACTTTAGTGTGTATCGAAGTGGAGGATCTGCACTTCTTCACCTGTGGCTCATAAAGACTTTTAAATCAGGGCCGGAAGATTAAGATCTCAGCACTGAAGAGAAGGGAGGGAACAAATAAAGAACCAGAGCAGCAACCTGGCGTCACTGCAGCTGCTGTTAACATGCAAAAACATCCGAGAGGGAGAGGGAGGGAGAGAGAGAGAGAGAGGGAGGGAGAGAGAGAGAGAGGGAGAGAGAGAGGGAGCGGGAGAGAGAGAGAGAGAGAGAGAGAGAGAGGGAGAGGGAGGGAGGGAGGGAGCAGAATAACAGGTTTTTCTGTCTTGAGGCAGATTCCTGAATACACTCTCTCTCTCGCTCTTTTTCTTTCTCTCTCTGTCTCTCTCTCTCTCTCTCTCGCTTTCTTTCTCTCTCTCTCTCTTTCTTCCTCTCTCTCTCTCTCTTTTTCTCTCTCTCTCTCGCTTTCTTTCTCTCTCTCTCTCTCTCTCTCTCTCTTTCTCTCTCTCTCTCTCTCTCTTCCTCAATCCCCCCCCTCTCTCCCTCTGTCCCTCTCTCTCTTTCTCTCTCTCTCTTCAACTATCTGTATACCCCTAATAGAAAAAACATGTCCTGTGGATACAAAGGTGTAATTACAAGACAGACGTGTCTTTGAGGATCAGAGAGGATGAGGGTGGGGGAGGCGAGGAGGAGAAGAGGAGACAAAGGAAAGAAATAGTTGACACGAGGTGAGGAAAGGAAATGAGAGGTGACGAGGAGTAAAGGAGGAAAGGGAGCGAGGAGAGGGGAAGAAATTGATGATAGGAAGGGAATTACATAAGAAGAGGAGACGAGGAGAGGTAGTTTAGTGAGGAGGGAAGGAAAGGAAAGAAAGATATGAGATAGGAAGAGGAAAGGGAACAAGGGCAGGAAAAGAGGAAAGAAAAATGAAGGTGAGTTGGAAAAGAAAGTGAACAAAAAGAGGGGAGGGAAAGGAGAAAGGAAGGAAAGGAAGCAAGGAAGATCACAAGCAGGCAGAGGGTGCATTGGGTGAGGACAGGAAAAAATAAGTGATTTCGTAAAGTAGATAAATGGAGGAGATAAGGAATCGAGGAAAGAGCCTGTGGACGCTGGAAGTCGGTCAGCGTCTTTGTTTTGTAGTTCCAGCCCCTTGCCAGTGGAGGGTGCTGCAGGCCCCCCCGTGTCCCTGTGTCGGAGGCTGAACTTTCTGTCTCTGTCTCTTCAGGGATCGAACACATTAAAGGCTTCAGAGTTTATCTGGAGGACAAGAATCCAGAAGGGAAACAGTGTCAACATCTCATCCTCAAAGATCCACGACAACTCAACTTCTCTCACAAGAGCACGGTGAGAAAAAACACCCAATTTCTCAGAGAATGATTCACGGATGAAATAAATCCGACTTCTAATTCCTTTCTGTTTGGCACTTTATTAAGACAAGTACAATATAGATAAAGCTTGTTGTCTCGTTTACTGATCATTTATTTTATCCCCCCCCCCCCCTCCCCCAGAAGCTGAGCAGTCAGCCGTTCAGCGGTTTGACGTTCGACACCGACTACATGGTTCGCGTTGTTCCTTTCCCAACTCTGATGAACGAGAGTTTCTTCCCTCCATCCTTCCTCAGGACCAATTGTGAGTTCAGCCCCGCCCCCAGATCCTGACGAGATCGATTCCTTTGCAGATTCATTGATTTATCACGTGATAATCACAGACCGACAGTTAGAGAGAATTGAAATATACAAAAAAAATAATGGCCCAGATTATGTCAAGCTTAGTTTAGCTTTGTGCACATACTGGTAGCATCAATAATATGATAGTCTAATCAGCGTTCACTGACTGGTCACTAACTCACAAGATAAGCTAAACTTATTTATCTCTGTTAACTTATATCTATGACGACTGTTTCTGTTTGTGTGTCACAGCGTGTGAAGTCCTCCTGGGATCAGACAACTTAGTTTGCAAACCATGTAAGTTCCTCGGTGTCGTCCTGACAACCAGAGCCACATGCAGACAGAGGAAGTGCCGGTTTTCATTTTGTGTTAATCGGAGGTTGACGTTTGTTTCTGCTCGTGTGTGCAGTCTGGAAGCCGAAGACCCTGAACGTGTCTCAGCTGGGCGCCAACCTGCACGTGGCGTTCGACCAGGCTCCGCCCTCCTTCGGCTTCCACTTCTACTACCTGTACTACAAACTGAGGCACGACGGACCTTTCAAACTGCAGCGCTGCAAACCGGTGAGGCCACGTTTACGCTTGGACACTTGCTTTGTTGTCACTCCCCGTTGAGTTTCCCGGAGTCTAAGTGCTCTGTTAACTCTGTGCAGGACGTGAACCAGCTCAGAACTACATGTATCGTCCAGAACGTCACTCCAGGAACCTACACTGTAGAGGTCAGTGAACGCAGCACAGCACGGAGCAGCTTGATCGTGAGACTGATCACGATGTGTCTGTTCATACACCGATTTATTTCCTCTGTTCCTCCCTCTCATTTGGTTTTTTTCTTCTCCTGTCAGCTGAGAGACGACGGTAACACGACCAGGAGACAGACGCAGTACTATGTCAGCCAGGGTGAGACACAGACGTTACACAAAATGTTTACGTTCTCACATGCAGCCACTTTGAATAACTTTAAGAAAACATCCGGAGTTCAGTGAATGTCTGAAAGCAGAATATGCTTCTGCGTGTTCGCTTTCCTACTTTTGCTTTAAACAACTGAATTCTATTGTCTCATGCCGGGTGTTTGTGTTTCGTCCTCCAGTCCACTCCCCCTGGGCGGGGCCTATCCGTGCCATGGCCATCACGGTGCCTCTGGTCTTAATGTCCGCCTTCGCCACCCTCTTCACCGTCATGTGTCGCAAGAAACAGCAGGGTGAGAAAAGGGTTAGGGTGTCGGTTATATATACACTCAATTATCTTTTGATTATTGTCTTTTCTGTTATTGATTGCTCTGATATGCATTAGTCTCTGAATCTGAATTGGTTTTAATTGATTTTTAACATCCTGTGGTGATTGGCATAATGGATTGATTGAAAGACGGAAATTATTATTTTCCCTATTTTCTGACATCGTATTGACCAAATGATTCATCAGTGAAATAATATACAGATTAATAGATAATGAACATTCTTTGTTACAGTCTTAATTTTATTTGTTTAATTCACTGACGCTGCGTTATTTGAACATGTTTACAGACCTAACAGTGCTCTGATCAATCCGTCTTATCGTTTCATCTTCTTCCGTCAGAAAACATCTACAGCCAGCTGGACGAGGAGAGCAGCGAGTCGTCCAATCAGAGCGCAGCGTTGAACCCGGAGCGGCCGTGGCCTCGACCCAAAGTCTTCATCTGTTACTCCAACAGAGACTGTCCCAAACACACCAGCGTCATCCAGAGCTTCGCCTACTTCCTGCAGGACTTCTGCAACTGTGAGGTGAGACAGCGAAGCTCAACACCGACACCCGACTGTGTGAGGACGAGGGAAACTAACGTAAGAATAGTTCCCAGTCTGACTGTTGGTGGCTCACCTGTGTTCAGGTTGTGTTGGACCTGTGGGAACATCTGGAGATGTGTAAAGAGGGTCAGATGTCGTGGCTCAGCCGCCAGCTGGACGACGCCAACTTCATCATCACCGTCTGCTCCAGAGGCCTCCGGTACGCCACTCTGCGGTTTCTGTCCTCACTTCTGATGTTCACACCGTGAAGCCGCGGCCACTAGATGGTGCTGGATTATAGATTTACTGCTTTATAATCAACATCCACAACATTCTATTCAAATGTCAATGAGACATTAGATACTCAGCAGCTATTATGTGTGATAATATTGATTTATGTTCTTTAATTATAAGATAAAGTATAAGTTTACATTTGGAGGTGTCACATCTATCGTTATTGCTTGATCACATGTCCTCAGCACCTCCCTTTGTTAAAATACCATCCTTCATTCTGTCCATCCAATGTTATCATCCCTTTTCCCTCCATCCCTTCATTCTTTCCTTGTTTTCTTGATTTGTCCCATTTCTCCCTTTCTTATTTTTATTTTAGTTAACTCTGTGTGTTCAAGAACTCAAACATCAGAGACAGTTGCTCAAATTTTCCAGGAAATGTAAAAACAAAACCTGGAAAAATTCTCATCTAGCAAGTTGTGTTGTTAACACTTCTAAAATAACTATGGACACAAATGTGTAAAATACACAAATATCTCAGGACTCTGAACTGGACAATCTCCTGCTACGTTCTTGTTTTTTTAATTTTCTGGTTATTATCTAGAGTTAATGTCTGAAAACCACTTATCCTATAGCCATTAGCCTTTAACAGAGCCCATTCCAAATATTAAAAAGGGAATGAACAGATCCACAGATCATTAACTCTTCTCCAGAATCATTGAACCCACCATCGTCCCTCTGCCCTCACACTTCTCCTTCTTTCCCTTCTACTGTTTTTGTTTGATTCTGATCAGCTCTGTTCTCTTCCTGCAGCTACTATGTGGAGAAGAAGAGTCGCAGAGGGAAGACGCCCGTCAGTCGCCGTAGCAACAGTAGCAGCAGCGCCCCGATCTGTGGATCTGGCAGTGACCTGTTTACGGTGGGCGTGGCCATGGTCGCTGAAAAGCTGCGCATGGCGAAGCAGAGTGAAGGCGGGGGGGCGCAGGAGCTGAACCGCTACATGGCGGTCTACTTCGACTACTCGACAGAAAACGACATCCCCACCATGTTGAGTCTGGCTCCCAGGTAAATACAGACCTGTGGACAAAATAACATAATATACACATACAACTAAAATCAACTGATGGTTTTGTTTATACACATCTTTGAGATTATTCTACGCTCAGTCACCAGATGCAGTGACACTTCCTGTTTGCTGTTTCTTCAGGTTCAAGCTGATGGACCAGCTGCCTCAGCTCTTCAGTCGCCTCCACTCCAGTCAGTCCAGCCTGACCGACCGTGAGCAGCAGCCTCTCAACGTCTCCAGGAGGAACTACTTCAGGAGCAAGTCTGGACGCTCGCTCTACGTCTCCATCTGCAACATGCACCAGCACATCAGCCAGAACCCCGACTGGTTCGAGAAGCAGCTGGCTCCTGCCGCGGCCTCCTCGGCCTCCTCCGGAGTCTCTTCCAAACATTCTCCTCTCCCCACCGTGCCGGGTTCCAGTCCTCCAAAGACTCCCTGCTCCTCCTCCTCCTCGCCGCCGCCCGAGCGGAGGTTTGACTCCGGTTTGGTGCTGAATGAGGTGGCGGTGAGGACGCCGTCGCTGGAGGGCGGGAATGGAGGCCCGAAAAGGAACATGCTCCTGCTGGCTCCTGGCTCCAGTCCCAGTCTCAATCTGAGCCCCAATCCTAGTCCTAGTCCTGGTCTTTGCCCCAGTCCTGGTCTCTGTCCCAGTCCAGGTCTGCCACACTGCTCTGGTTCCCTGCTGGGACCCACTTCAAGGTAAAGAAAAGACAAATACCTCCTTTGAGCACTAAGGGTTAAGGTCTCAGGGACATATTTTGGAAGTTTTCAGTTTTTCTCAAATGAAACTTGAGGCAGTTCTCACATTTGTCTGTTCAGCAGGTTTCAGACGTAAACTCTGTATAATGTCCACAAAATAGTTTCGCGTTTTCACCGCAGTTTAGCATCACATGTGAAGAATGCAACCAGAGATTCTGCATTCACAGCAGCCCAGAGATCTGTGGAGCGTTCAGGTGATGGGTGGAGCAGCAGGCAGGACGCAACACATAACTTCATAAAGTGTTTTTGTTTACAGAACATCACCACAAAGTCCAGAATCTCATCTTGTCTTCTCTTTTTCATCCTGAGATATTCGTGTTCTTTTTGTGTTTTTCACTTTTCACACTGTTCTCACACGCAGCCCCTCCGGAACATTTCAGGAGATTATCCGGAGTTCGTTCAGTTTGAAACCTTTTGACTCCACAGCAGGAAGTACGAGACATTGTCAGTCTGACGGCTGCTGCTCTTCCTCTCCTTCAGGTCCAGCTCTGGAGTGTCTGGACTTTCACCGGAAGAATCCTCCTCCTCCTCCTCAGCTCCATCCATCCTGCAGGATGGGGTGTTTCCTGGCTCCACCCAGGCAGAAGAAGGCCACCCCACCCCTCCAGAGCTCCCCCCTCCTCGGGATTCAGGCATCTACGATTCGTCGGTCCCTTCGTCAGAGCTGTCCATTCCCCTAATGGAGGGACTGTCACATGACCAGGCCGACTCCTCCTCCGTAGCCGACAGTGAATCGTCCTCTTCGGGCCTGGGTAAGGCCGGCGGCCATGACTCTGTAGAAACTCACTACATTTAAAACATCATTAGAGCCATGTTGGCCGACTTGCACTTACAGATCATTTCACTTAATAAACAATATGTTTTTGGTTGTATCTGTGTTTTCTTTTTATTTATAGTTGTAATCACTAAATTTGATGATTTAAACTGTAAAATATCAAATGTTGGTTCTGTCCATCGGGCTCTAATACACTGTTTGTCTTCCAGGTGACGAGGAGCCGTCGGTGGTCACGTCGCTCCACTGCAGCACGGCCACAGTTTGTAAAGCGGAGCTGCACCACCACCACCACCTGGAGCACAGTGAGGGACTCGCTCCTGTGGCCTCGTTGTAGGAGGACGCCTCCCGGCCAATCACAAGAGGACCCAGCTCCGTGATGTCGGGACAAAAGAAAACTGTGTTGGTCTCAGACTTGAACCCTTTCACATAAGTGCTGTCATCTGATCGTCATGGAAACAAAAACTGGAATAGTTTAAAGGCCATTTGGAGTTTCTCCTGTTCTTTCATCATAGGAAACTGTCACATTATAAACCACTTGGTTTCTAGAACATTAGTCTGTGGTAACTATGTCAACGCTACCCTGGCAACCATGGTAACCAGTGAGTTGTTTTTTTTAAACTAGTCCTTGGGTATTATGGTAACCACTGCAATCTGCAACACTGGACCATGGTAACCACTGCATGTAGAAGATGAGTCCACAGCCTCTTTGGTGAGCAGCTTGTTCTTCACCATTGGCTCCAGAGTTCTACAACATCATCGCGCCACAACACTGACATCGATGGTTACTATGACGATTCCAGAACACCGTGATAACAGAGGTACATTTTCAGCCCCAGCGCTCGGTCGCTCTGCCTGGAGGAACCTCACAGGACCTCGTCGAGTGAACCCGCTCAGACCAAAGACTCAGCGCTGTCTCTACACCGGCAGATTGACACCTGACTCATGAGTCGATGTTGCTGAAAGTTTGTCCGGGCACTTTCTGATGCAGAAACTCAACCGTGGAGATGTTCCGTGGTAACAACATCCCTCAGGATCGAAGCATCTCCTGAGATCTGGAACGGCAGCTCCACAACTTTGCTATGGGGGGGGGAACCACATATTCTCCAGTGAATGCTGTCATATGTAATGTACCTTTTTATTTTAGTGTGGTCAATAATAGTTACAGAGTGGAATTCAGTTTGCAATAGAACATTTTATCAATAATCATATTATGAATACTGAGTTTTTCCTCTAATATGTTTTAACAGCAATATTTTTTTTAATGTTTTAAATGTCGGCTCAGTGTTTGATGAAGCAACGTGAGGACCACTGCCCGATCACAAATCAAACTGTCAGAAGAAACTTGATCAATCAAATCTACAAAAACCTGCTAAGTTTTCTTTTCTCTGCATGTTAATTCTCAAAGTCAGATGCACCTCAAACTCCTTTTGGCAGGTGGAGCCACTCTTTCAACATTATATATTGAATACTGTGGTTACATATTGTAAAGTATTGCATTTATAGATCTATACGTCTTTAAGCTTTGTAATCGTTTTCTACTATTGTTGCAGGGACCAGACAGAACGAGGGCTTTTTAAAACTAAACCACTTTAAAAACAACATTCCTGCCAGAACGAGACAGAAATAATCTAGTTTTAAATCAAAACTTTGAGATAACACGTCATAATTTTGATTTTAAAAAGGTCAACACAGTTATTCGTCAGTATTTTTTGATTAACCATGAAGATTCTTATTTAATAATTCCTAACTTTTCATGTATTTTTTCTTCACGATGTAACTTATCATCTGTCCCATCAACACATTTCTTTCCTGATCAGCAGCTGCCGTCGTTCACTTCTCTCATCTGGAGTCAAAGTTTCATAAAGTATTTCTGTTCCCGGACACAAACTTTTCCGTTGCTGCTGAAAAACAAAGCGTCTGGTTCATCAGCAGCTCTCGTTTTATCGGAAGGGAACATTCAGCGTTTCCTACTTGTAAATATTATTTGTATTTTTTTATTATATAGTATTTTTTCTTTTCTTGGAAATGTCTTTTGTATAGTTAGACTGTTATTTCCTATTTTTCTACATTTTCTATGTACATGTACTGTTTTATAGTACCTTTTAATGTAGAGAATAAATAAATCCATCTAATAAAACCTTTTTCGTTGTTGTTCTTCAATGTCTGTTTAGAGTTTAAGAGTCTTAAGTAACCTTTGCATGTTCAGTAACTTTGCACGAAGCTAAATGTATTTGTGCACAATTAAAGCCACAAACACTCCGTCACAGTGTGTTTATAATGTTTTATGGCTCGTTATTATCTCTGGTTGGGCTCAAGCTGACAAACGAGTTTGATGAAACCCACACAGAGTCAGTGACATGAAGAGCAGCGGACAGCTCTTCAGTGTGAGAGCTGTGAAGCGTCAACTCTAAAACCAACAGGAGCCTCTAGAACTCACACAGCTGCACAGACAGACCCAGCAGCAGCCGGCCTTCACAATAAAAGCACGGAACCCCTTCACACGTGGGCCACTTGACCATGGCTTCAATTGTTGGATGTTTTCATTTTCAGTTAATTCGCCAATTAGATGATGTTTAATTGTTCAGCTTGCAGTGGAGTGGGAGCTGAACCTGCCAACATGTGAAAGGGACAGATTAACACTAAACCTGATGTAATGTGTGTCAGAGAAGAACTTATTAAATACAGTGCTGATCTGGATCAGGGGGCGTTTTTTAACATGTTCAATGATTTCTCAGAATATAACTCATGGAACTTCACGGCTGATATTCAGGAGTATGTGAAATTTGATGCAGATCCAAATAAAAGCCTGGATTTGGTGTTTTTGAATGTGTTTTAATGAGGGTCTGTTGGGCCTTGTTGAGCTCAGAGTGTCCTATAAATAATTAAACCAAGAGAAATACCAGTTTGCTTATTGGTTTCAATACTCTGCTAATTTTAAAACAGATTTTTTATGATTATTAACAAACTACTATGTTCATTTGTCTGTTGGAAAACGTTTTAATGTCTTCTCCTCTTTTGCCTACAACACTTTCAATGGTTAAATCTAAGATTCACCTGATCAATGTATCTTCTCAGTGTTAATAGGCGTGAATGGATTATGGGACAATACATCTCCTGGTTACATATATGTTAAAGCATTTTCCATTTCTGTGCACAGGAGTACGACAGTCAGATTGAATGATATGTGTTACTGGGATATTGCGTCACTGTTAAAATGTTTTTATAATAATTTTATGTGTCTTGATGTCGTTTTACATGTTTTTGTGATAGTTGTGTGTCTCTGTGTTGATTTTGCATCTTTTTCAAGTATCCTGGCAGTAATTTTGCATGTTTTTCTACTCATTGTGCAACATTTTGTGTCTTTTGCATCCCTGTATGTATTTGAATAGTTTTTTTTACGTCTCCTTCTAGTCTTTTTACATCTCTTTAAAGTGATTTTGAAAACCAGATGTGCCCGTGGCTCTTATTGTGAAGGCTCGCCTGGAAGACAGATGTGTAGTTGTGTGTGTAACTTCACGTTGAGGAGGACTCAGTGAATCTCAGTCTGTTGTTCAGCTGAGCCCGCGACCGGAAC